>NC_092423.1:149954670-149977483 GCF_036169615.1 Heliangelus exortis | reverse complement strand
TCACGGTTTAAAGAAAACCCCCCTTTTGTGGGCCAAGGATTTCCCCCATCCTTCTTTGCCCTCCCTTTTTATCTTGTTCTGTCCCCAAGCTACCCAGCAGGGAGCAGCTGGGAAATAAAATGTAAAAACCTTTCTGGTTTGGTCTCCCAGGCTCTGCTGGAGGCTAAGTGAGGTTAATAACCCAACACACCAGGAGGTAGTGAGGAAAGAGACAGGGGAAAAAAAGCTCCCTCCCTGATCTGAGAGTGATAAATGATTGGAGATGGGATATCTGATTTCTCCTCTCTGGTGGTCTCCCCACTAACAGCTTCCAGGCGAGCGTGTCAGCCATTCATTAGAGGAAAATGGCAAAGATTATCACTAATATCTTGAAGATTAGTTAGATAAATACAGGCTGCAGAGGAATATGCAGAGGGTTGGGTCTTGTGGCTGCTCTGGGCTTCACTGACTGAGCTGTAAACCCATTTGCAGCCACGACGCTCGTAAAACCCATCCGGAGCCTTTGGATGTGTTTGGAAACACAGAGAGGAGGCAGTGCCATGCACACCCTCTTTTTTGGGGTTAGAAGCAGAGAAAAAATTAGGAGAAGGTTGGAGGAGCAATGTAAAATCTTTGGGTAAATGATGGCCAACAAAACCTGAGGATGATTTAAGAACGGGGTGGTCGACCCCGGGAAGGTGGCTACAAGAAAGCTGATGGGGGGTTTGTACAAAAAGGGGAAATAGTTTAAAACTTAAAGAGTGGAGATTTAGATTGGGCATTAGGAAGGAATTCTTTAATTTGAGGGTTTGTTCAGCCTGGAGAAGAGGAGGCTCCAAGGTCACCTTAGAGCAACCTCCCAGTATCTGAAGGGGCTCCAAGAAAGCTGGGGGAGGACTTTGGACATGGGGGGGTAGGGAGAGGACAAGGGGAAATGGGGTAAAACTTGAAGAGGGGAGATTTAGGTTGGAGATTAAGAAGAAATTCTTTAATTTGAGGGTGGTGAGACCCTGGAAGAGGTTGTCCAAGGACTTTGTGGCTTCCCCATCCCTGGAAGTGTCTCAGGTCAGGTTGGATGAGGCTTGGAGCAACCTGGGCTGGTGGGAGGTGTCCCTGCCCATGGCAGGGGAGTTGGAATTAGATGATCTTTAAGTTCCTTTCCAATCCAACCCATTCCATGATTCTATGAAGGGGTAAGGCAACCAGGATGCAGGGAGTGGTTTCTAACACAAGTCCTCACCTGGGTGCCTTCTAGATGGTTGAAAAATATTGGGATGTTCCCAAAAACCCAGAGCAGCAGCAGAATCATTTTTCCCACGAGAAGCTCTTGCTGACTTTTTGAACTGAAAATGGCTTTTCCTTTTTTTTTAACACTTGAAGCAGAAAAAAAACTACTCTAAGGTGTCTCTTCTTGAGGGAGGGGATGGGAGGGAACGGATGGAGGGTGGGAGCAGAGATTTCCAGAGGTCCCACCCGACCTAAATCGCTCCTGTGGACGCGAAGAGGAAGCTTTGCTGCAGAGCAGCTTTCTGAAAGAAAAGGATACCCAGCTCTCGGTGTCAAATGTTGTTTGGTTTCCTTTAAAAAAAAAAAATAAAAAAATTTACAAACCAGCAAGCAGAAACACTGGTGGCACGAAGCCTAAAGGAGGCAAAAATCTGTTGTTTCATATTGACGCAAGTGTCAGCTCTTGTTTCTCTTCTTTTCAACTTGAAAGCCAAAGTCACATTTTAAGTCAAAACAGAGGAGAAATGCAAGGGATGCTGGAAAGGAACCAGCCTTTGGAACCACCATTTTTGCTGTGCAAGGAGAAACCAGGCAGGAAAAACCTCCAGCTCTCCCTCCCTCCTTTTCTCCCTCCTTCTCTCCCTCCTTCTCTCCCTCCCTCCTTCTCTCCCTCCTTCTCTCCCTCCTTCTCTCCCTCCTTCTCTCCCTCCGTCTTTCTCTCCCTCCCTCCTTCTCTCCCTCCTTCTCTCCCTCCTTCTCTCCCTCCCTCCTTCTCTCCCTCCCTCCTTCTCTCCCTCCTCTCTCTCCCTCCTTCTCTCCCTCCTTCTCTCCCTCCTTTTCTCCCTCCTTCTCTCCCTCCTTCTCTCCCTCCTTCTCTCCCTCCTTTTCTCCCTCCTTCTCTCCCTCCTTCTCTCCCTCCTTCTCTCCCTCCCTCCTTCTCTCCCTCCCTCCTTCTCTCCCTCCTTCTCTCCCTCCTTCTCTCCCTCCTTCTCTCCCTCCTTTTCTCCCTCCTTCTCTCCCTCCTTCTCTCCCTCCTTCTCTCCCTCCTTTTCTCCTCCTTCTCTCCCTCCTTCTCTCCCTCCTTCTCTCCCTCCCTCCTTTTCTCCCTCCTTCTCTCCCTCCTTCTCTCCCTCCCTCTTCTCTCACTCCTTCTCTCCCTCCCTCCTTTTCTCCCTCCTTCTCTCCCTCCTTCTCTCCCTCCCTTCTTCTCTCCCTCCTTCTCTCCCTCCCTCCCTCCCTCCCTCCCTCCCTCCCTCCCTTCTTCCCTCCCTCCCTCCCTCCTTTGGATGGTTTTCCTTTGGGAAAAGGGGTGAACGTGGCCACCTCTGGCACAGCTTGGGGACATCTGGCTGGCTTTGAGGGACAATGGCCCAAGGGATTTTTATTGTCCCCTTTGCACCCCTGAGGGATGTCCCTGGGAGGGTGGGACACTGCTCTTGTCCTTTTGGCCCAGGGCTGGAGCTGCAAAACGTTGGGGGATTGATGGATTTTATTTATTTATTCAAAAAATAGGCTTTTTTTTTATTATTATTAGCATTTAAAGTGGTTCCTTCTCACTGATTTTTTTTTTTTTTTAATTATTATTATTCCTCATTGGCTGAGTTTCCTTAGTAGAGCATCAGAGAGCAGAAAGTGTCTCTGTCATGGGTGGGAAGCCCTGGTTTTGGGGTGGGGGGGTGTACAGGAACCTGAGGGTGACCCCAAATCCCTGTTGCCACTGTGCCCAGGGTCATGAATTTGTTGTTATTTTAATTTTCTGGGTTATAAAAAAAACCTGAAGAAGGCAGAAGAACCAAGGAGGTCAGAGCTTGATACTTGGCCAAGCTTCCCCCCCCCCCATAACCCATCTTATCCTTAAATACCTTAAAATATCTGCAACTCCTTGCTTGGTTTCCAAGAAATCTGTTAAAGAGGTGAAGGATGCAGGAGGGAAAGGGATTTTCTGCAAGGTTTGGAAAAAAAGAAACCCAAAAAACCCAAAAAAAACCCCACAAAAAAACCCCCAAAACCGAAACGAACAAACAAAAAACCCCAAACCAAACCAAACAAAAAAAACCCCAAAAAAACCAAAACCAAACCAAACCAAAACCAAAAAATACCAACCCCCCCCTTAAAAAAAAAAAAAAACAAACCAAAAAAACAGCCAAAACCCCAAAACCCCACAAGTTTCAGGGGGGAAAAGGATGAGCACTCAGTAAACTCCAGGCACCTCTGATGTCCCCAGGGTTTTGGTGGCTCCCAGGGTACCAAAACTGCTCCTTTACAAGGAAAAAATTCGGGTGCTGCCTGAGCAGCTGGAATAGAAAAAAAAAAAACCACAAAAAAACCACTTTTCCACAGCAGGAATTTTCACTGGAGCAGACAGGGATGAAGCTGACAGGGAGGGAGGAGAGAGAAAAAAAATGTGGGGGGAAAACTTAAATAAAAATCAGGAAGATTTAGAGGTTAGAGGGTAATTTTTAACCTTTTGTCTCCTCCCCCACCCAGACTCAGTGTTCCCCAATTTTTCTCTCCCACCCCACTGTGTCAGCCCTGAGTTATGGACAGGGATGGGTGGAAGACAAAGAGCTGGGGGCTTTTTGGGTTTTTTTAACCCTTCCACCAACATCATCGTCATTATTATTATTGTCATAAGCATCAGCATTATTTTTATTTTTATTTTTGCTTTTGTTTTTATTATTATTATTCTTTCAATTTTTATTTCTATATTTTTTCTTTTTACTTTTCCTTTTTCTTTTTTCTTCTTCTTTTTTTGCTTTTCTTTTTTATTTTTATTTTTTCTCTCTTTCTCTTTCTCTTTCTCTTTCTCTTTCTCTTTCTTTCTCATTTGTTCTTTTCCTTTCCCTTTTTCCTTTTATTTTTTTTTATTTTTCCTTTTATTTTTATTTTTTGTCTTTTTTTTCTTTCTCTTTTTCTTTTTCTCTTTCTTTTTCTTTTTCTTTTTCTTTTTTTTTTCTTTTTCTTTTTCTTTTTCTTTTCCTTTTTCTTTTTCTTTTTCTTTTTCTTTTTCTTTTTCTTTTTCTTTTTCTTTTTCTTCTTTTTCTTTTTCTTTTTCTTTTTCTTTTTCTTTTTCTTTTTCTTTTTCTTTTTCTTTTTCTTTTTCTTTTTCTTCTTTTTCTTTTTCTTTTTCTTTTTCTTTTTCTTTTTCTTTTTCTTTTTCTTTTTCTTTTTCTTTTTCTCTTTCTTTTTCTTTTTCTTTTCTTTTTCCTTTTCCTTTTCCTTTTCCTTTTCCTTTTCCTTTTCCTTTTCCTTTTCCTTTTCCTTTTCCTTTTCCTTTTTTCCTTTCTTTTTATTTTTCTCTTTTTTCATTTTATTTTTTCTTTCTCTTTCTTTTTTTCCTCTTCCCTTTCCCTTTTCCTTTTATTTTTATTTCTACAACTTTAACTTTTCACTCCAATTTCACTCCAATTTCCATTTTATTTTTTTACTTCCACCTTTCATTTCACTTTTTTACCATCCCTTTTCCATGCCTTTATTTTTCTCTCTATCTCATTTTTTAAATCCACCTCTTTGCCTCCTCCACCTCCACCTCTCTGCCTCTCTCTCTGTGTCTGATGAAATTCAGGACCTCCAGGGGACAGAATTCCGCCTCCCTCAGCAGTGAAGGGGGAGGAGGCGCAGGAAAAGATGCGCGGAGCTGCGCGCTCCCACTGCGCCTCCAATCGCGGCTGCGGATCAGGGAGGTTCCTCCCTCCTCATCCCCCCGGGCACTGCCAATTCCCTGCTCCCAGCCTGCCTTAAAATGACAAAAAAAACCCCAAAAAACCCCAAATAACACCAAAACCCAAACAACAAACAAACAAAAAACCCCACAACCCCCCCCGCAAAAAAAAAAAAAAACCAAAAAACCCCAAACTCACAAAAAAAAAAAAGCCCCAACCGAGCCTTCATAGTAATTTTTTTCTTTTTTTTTTTTCTTTTTATTTTTTTTTAAGAAAATTCCAGCTTCTGGAATCCTGAGATTTTGCTTTTGCTTTCATTTGGTCTGAATTTTTTTTGTTTGGTTGGGTTTGGGGTTTTTTTGTTTAATTTTTTTTTTGTTTGTTTTGTTGTTTTTTTTTTTTCCTTTGTTTTTGTTTGTTCTTTTCACTTGGATTTTTGGGTTTTGTGGGTTTTTTTGTCTTGTGGGTTTTTTTCACTTGGGTTTCTTGTTTTGTGGTTTTTTTCCACTTTTTTTTGGTTTTGTGGGTTTTTTGTGGTTTTTTTGTCTTTTTTTCACTTGGGTTTTTTGTTTTGTGGTTTTTTCCACCTTTTTTTTGGTTTTGTGCTTTTTTGGTTTTGTTTGGCTTTTTGTTTTTTGGGGATTTTTTTGCTTTGGTTTTTTTTGTCTTTTGCTTCGTTTTGGGGTTTTTCTGGTTTTTTTTTGTTTGGTTTTAGTTTTTACTTTTTTGCTAGTGATTTTTATTTGTTTTTTTGGGGTTTTTCTGTTTTAACTTTTTTTTCTGTTTGTTTTTTTTTTTTTTCCAAGCTACTCCCACAGCCAGCAGAAAACCAGTTCAGAAGATGGGATGGCAAATCTAAGGTTTGTGATGCTGAGTGCCACTTCTACCTCTAATACCTCATTTTTTTTTTTTTTCTGGTGAATTGGTTGATCTCATGAGCTGTACCAGTCCTTAACAAACTGGAAAAACCCTTCCCATTTTTTTTTTTTTTATTTTTATTTTTGAAGTCCTTCTGGAAAACTTCCTTTTCCTTTTAAAACCCTTTTTACATCCCATCCTCTTGCTTTTCCAGCAACTTGGACACAGGAAGGTTTTACACTTGGGGAATAAATTACATCCATAAAAAAAAAAAAAAAAAAAAAGAGCAGGAGGGAAACTTTGGGAGCATCCAGAGCATCTCTGCAGCCAGGAATTTCAGTGCTGACCCAGAAGCTTTTGGCTTGGTTGTGGTTTTTGGCTCATTTCACGACCTTTGTGTCCCTGGGGAGTTGTTTTTCTCCTCAATTTTAGCTTTGGCAGCTCCTCTTTTATTTTAGGACACATTTTCATGATGTTGCTCGTCCTCAGCTGGAGCCCAAGTTCTTGGCTGATTCCTCATCCCTCCACTGCCCTGGATTTATCACAGGTACCTTTTCCCTCACCCCCTCAAGAAGCAAAAAAAATAAAACCCCAAAAAACTGGGAAAATCTTGCAGAGATGCAGCTTATCCCCATCTCAGTCTTATTTGAAGCTGTGATAATGCCACAAAATGCTGGTCAAGACTTTTTGGAATTTTTTTTTTTTTCTTCCAGAAAACCATATTTTTGTCAGGAACAAAAAAAATCATCTTGGGATGATTGTGGCAATGTTTGGGGTTTTTTTGTGGGGTTTTTTTTTTGTTTTGTTTTGTTTTATTTTTTTTATTATTTTTATTTTTTTTTTTTATTAAAAATATTGAAATGAGTTGTTTCGACTGTCTGGGGTTTCAAAGCCCCAAAATATTTTGTAATGCCAGGGGAAAACATGCTGAGGCATCCTGCTTTCTTTGAGTGTTTATAGTTAAACCTTGGATTTAACAATATATTGAATTATAAAGCTGAGATTCCTGCCTTGTTTTGTTGCTGGTGAGATGGAACTTTTTTAATTATTATTATTATTATTTGTCTGGACTAAACAGTGTAACATCAGAGCAAAATATTTCCAGGCTGGTTTTGTTCTGAAGATAAATTTCAAATTTTTTCTATTTATTCTTAACTTCTGAACGCAAACCCCTTTCCCAGATGTCAGGATTTTCAAGCAGAGGAAAATGTCATTTTTCCAGCAAAATAATGTGCTGCACTCAGAGACAACTCACTCCAAAAATATCTCCATGTTCCCCCGTGAGTTTCCCCCTTAACAGAATAATTTTTTTGTGAAGATGTGATTTTTTTTTTTTTTCCTCCTTCTGAACAGGAGAGTGGTCCCCATGCAAATGGGATTAAAAACCAAAAAAAGGGTTGGTGGGGTGGGAATAGATCCCTGCTCCTCAGGGACACAGCAACCTTGGGGGGTTCAGATACCAAAATTAGTGGGTGCAAGAAAAAGGACTTGGTGTACAAGGTATTTTTAAGACTTTCTGCCTTTCAAAAAATTAAAGAAACTTTTAATATTTGGTCAAAATGGTTGTTGGTGTTTCCCTGTGTGCTGCCAGATGTATTCCAGGGGTTTTCCAGTGGTTGTCACTGCCTGTGTTAAATGAGAATGTGGGAGCCCTGGCTGGAAAAAGAGCCTGGTACTTGGTAAGAGCTGAGCTGACCCTGAGGAAGAAAAGAATTTGCCTGCCATAAATGAAAAAAAATGGAATTAGAAGAAGGGAGCACCAGGAGAAGACCCTTTGTACCTCACCCTGGGCTGTTACTTGCTGGAGCAAGTTCTCTGAAGCCAAAACCATATGGGGCAATAATAAAAATAATAATAATAATAATAATAATAATAATAATAAAATAAAATAAAATTAAAAAATAAAATAAAAAAAATAAAAAAAAAAAGAAAAAAAAAAAGAAAAAAAAAAGAGCCAGACCCTACCTCAAGACTCAATAATTGATTTGCACCATAGTTTTTTACCTCTTTGGCAGAAAAAAACCCCAAAATCCCTTCCCAGGAGGGTGATGCTCATCTGGCCCCATAAGCACATATTGGGGGGTTCAATATCATGAGCCCCACAGAGCAAATCAAGACATTATTTCAAGATATTATTTGAGTGTTGGCTGAAAATGAACAGAAAATTCCTTGGGAAGGGCTGGTTGGAGTCAAATGTCAGGACACAGAGTGATGGGACTTTTTTTTTTTGGGGGGGGGGGTATATTATACAGGTATATTATTATTATATTTATTCTTATTCTAGGTATATTATATCTACCCACGTTATCTTCCCGTGGCAGCACAGACCTTAAATTAAACCTTTTTTTCTGAGGGTCTGGCAGTGAAGTCCCCATTGCACAAGTGGGGCTTTGATGGGATGGTGATGGAACAGGACCAATTCACAGCCACTTCTTCCCCAGACACAAAATATCACACAATTTCAACTAAAAAAAAAAGAAAAAAAAAAAAAAAAGAAAAAAAAAAAAGCCATAGAAAGAGGCTCAAACCCTGAATATCAGCCTCACACCCAGATTCCTATTTATACCTCTCCCAGCCCGGCGAGAGACACTCGGCCAGGCTGGTGTAAAATCAGGAACGAATCCATCAGTGTCAGCACTTTCCCATCGGTCGAAAAGTGATCCCCCCATCCCCCCCCTCCCTCTGGAAGTGCCCCTGGAAGGAGGCAGAATTTTAAATCCCCATTTCTCTTCTGTCAAGCCCGTTTATGGCCCTCAGCATCTCCTTGTTGGTCCCATCTCCCAGAAACCCCCCGACATCATCCCTTTAAGATTCCAACTCCCTAATAAGTTTGATTTCAAGCCCGGAGAAAACCCCGGGAGGTGCAAAACTGGAGGTTTTCCCCCAGCTTTGCCTCTTTTGCCCTGAGACCCTGTTGATGGGCTGATCAATTTCCTCATCAAATCTTAATGCGAGCTTTAACTCAGCTCTGGCATCTTAATCAGAGCGTTGACTGCCGAGTGTCAGCCCCATCGACTTGGGGATGGGGAGGGGGATGTCAGGGGGGGACTTGGGACAAATGAATCCATCGACTGGCAGCTTGGGATGAGGATTTTTTGCGAGCCTGACCCGCCGTCTAGTGGCAGCAGGAGAAGAGGACAAACGAAGCCACTCGCGACGGGGCTGGGAAAAGCTGGGGAAGCCTCTTGGAAGGCTTGGGGTGGGATCTTCACCCTCCTGGTCCTCTCTAGGGAGGAGGTTTCCCGTTGAGGTTTGGCTTCTCGGGGAGCTGGAGATGGGGGGATAGAGGGGAGGGAGAGTTTTAGGGGGTCTGGGAGCCCACGGGTTGTTCCGAGGATGGAGCAGAGCGTGGATGTGGGGTTGGGTCAGCAGAGCTTGGGGTGATGCTGCAGGATATATATGGGTGGAAAGGGTGGAAAACCAGTTTATTTCATATAATTGTGCTGGTTGGAAAAGACCTGGAAGTTCAGTGAGTCCAAAGATGGGTTAAAAACCTTCCTTTGCCAGGTTCACCATAAAACCCTGTTCCTCAGCACCACATCCCCACAGCTTTTGTCACCAGGGTGTCCCCGTGCATGTCTGAGGTCTGTGCAAGCCTCTGGGATGTCCCCATGAGGGCTGCAGGCTGGAAAAGGAATTTTTGTCTCCATGGATCCTCTGGAGCATGGATGGGGCAGTGCTTGTGTGTGATTGGAGGCTCCCACGTCTTGGACCACCAAGGTTGTTCCCATCCAGTGGTACAGTGAGATCCCAGAATAGGAGGGACAAAAGGGGATGTACTGGTGGGACTAAAGACACAAGGATAAATGGGATTAAAAGCTTTCCATGAGTGTTGTGTGAGCCTCATCCCTGAGCTGAGACCCCGTGGAGGAGCACAGCAAAGTCCAAGCCTGGTTCAGACCAGTCCTTGCCATGCCATGCATTTTCTGGTTTTATTTTATTTTTTATTTTTTATTTTTTTTTTTAAACTTTCCTCAATAGCATCAATTTAAAAAGCTGCTTAAAGGAACAACAAAGAAAAAGCTGACACAGGGCTGAGCTGGTGAGGGAGAGCAGGTCAGGATGGCTGCACTCCTCTGAAGTGCCAAGGACCCTTTGCATCCTTGCCTCTTGTTCCAAAAAAACCCTGTGCCCTCCAGACATCTCTGCTGTGAACCTGGAGGACACCCAGGGCACCCTTTTTGGGTGGGAGGAGGAGCAGAAAAGGAGATGAGAGCAAACACAGGGGAAGCTGTGCTGGCTTTTTGCCCGACCCTCTCCATCCGAGACAGAATCAGCTGAGGGCAAAAATAGTTTGGAGCTGGGTACTTCAGCCAAGTGCCAGCAAGCAGGGGGGATGAGGCTGGAATGTAAAGCTTGGGAGAAGGGTTTTATTTATTTATTCTTTTTAAGGCTAGGATGATCCCTGTGGGATGCTCTGGAGGGATCACAGGGGCTATGCAGCTGCAGGAGATTTTATGAGGTTGGGACAGCACTCTGTCTGCATCATTTTCTCCTCTCTGACATCAAGCTACCATTGCAGGAGGTTTATTTTGGCTCATAGAGCTGTGCCTGAGCCTGGTGTGGTGTCTCTCTGCCTCTGGACACCCCATTGACACCTTGCAGGTAAAAGTCTTGCTCATTACACTCTTTATTTCTTTTACAGCTGAGCTGAAGGGTTTGCCCAGGACTAAGGTCTCCTCATTCCCAGCCTCAAATCACTTCTTTGCTTCTCCCAGCACTCCCAGGGTTAGGGTGGCAAGAGGAACATCCCTTTGCCACTCACCTGCCCCCTCCATGGCCATGAAGAACCCCCTGAGAAGGTGAAATTTCAGTCATCCCATGAGATCTGTCCTTGTGCCACACTGAGGAACCTGTGACACTGTTTTGCTTGCAAGGACGTAGCTAGGGATGGAAAGGAAGAGGGAAAAAACCACCAGGATCCATTTCTGAAGATATCAGGGCATGGAGGCTGATGTAGGCAGATGATCTGCAGAGGGGAAGGATGTGAGCTTGGGACTCATCACCAACACAGGGACAGAAGTGTCTGAGCACTCCAGGTGGGACCAGAGCCCTGGAGCTTTTCCCTGAGGAAGTTCCCTGGAGCTCAAGGTTGTCCAGATGCACAGCAAGGGGGAGATGAAGTTAAAATTCTTCAAACCTTCCCATAACCACAGCTGGCTATGGACTCACTGATGGGGTCACCCCCCCAAAGAGCTCTCAGGCAAAGGAGAATTAGGCAGAGATCTTGCCTGGAGCTTAAACAAAAGGAAAAAGAATCCCTTTTGATGCCTTGGGCTGGTGCTTTAGAGCTTTAACAAGATCAGCTGATTTTTTGGCATTGCTGACTTGGATTTCCAACACTCAAACTTGAGGGGCTGGGAGGCCTTGTTAAAAATAGCTCTGCAAGTGGAGGCTGAAATGCCTGGCAAAAAAGCCAAAGTCAGCATGGGCCCTCCTGAAACTTATCCATAATTTTATGGCATCATTGGTCAGAGCAGAATCATGGAATCGTGGAATGGTTTGGGTTGGAAGGGACCTTTGAAGGCCATCTGGTCCATCACCCCTCAACTACATCAGATTGCTGAGAAAACCTTGGATTTTTCCAAGGATGGGGCATCTCCCACCTCTCTGGGCAACCTGGGCCAGTGTTTCCCCACCCTCACTGTAAAAAAAAATTTCTTCCTTAGATCTAACCTGAATCTCCCCTCTTTCAGGTTAAAACCATCATCCCTTGTCCTGCTAAAAAGTCTGTCCCCATCTTTTTTTATCAGCTCTCTGGAAGTATTCAAAAGCCTCAAGAAAGTCTCCCTGGGGTTTTCTCCAAGCTGAAGAAACTCAAATCTCTCAGCCTGTCCTCAGGGGAAAGGTGTTCCCTCCTTCTGATCATTTTTGGGGCTTTCCTTTGGGAAAGGGGACATCATGGCCAGAACCTTCTTTCCAAGGGTGGCCTCAATCAGGTTCTTCAATGGGAAAATTCATTAAGGAGAGGAGAAATGTGGGATGCTTCTCCCAGTCTCCCAGCTTCCAGCTGTTCTTAGCTCAGGGAATTTCCTCAGCCTGTTGTCACTGATTTATTTAGTGCCACTCAGTCACCTTCTTTCCCAGGAATGTTCAGTCTCCTCTTGAAGACATCAAACCCCTCCATCTCCTGGCAAGCAATCCCAAAGCTCTGTGACCTGGTTTGGGAAGAGCATCTGCCTTTTGTTAAAGCACCAGCTTCTAGATCACGTTTATAAATAGACCTTTAAAAAAAGTATTAGGTTTTTTATAAGGTCACCTTCTAGATTTAATTGTTTAATTAGAATCCCAGAATGTTAAGGGTTGGGAGGGACCTCTAGAGATCATCTAATCCAACCCACAGTCCTTTTTCATGGTCAGGTCCCTTCAGCACCCTCATAGCTCTTCATTGGACTCTCTCCAGTAGATCCCTGTCTCTCTTAAACTGGGGAGCCCAAAACTGGATGGAGTATTCCAGGATACTGGATCCAGTGTCCCAGTAATTATCCTAACTGGGAGCAAACACATGAAAAGATGAATCTTACAGACTCAATGACAGGTAAACAAACCAAAATAGAACCCATCATTTATTTCTGTTTGGAAAATATGGATTTTTTTTTTTCCTAGGTGGATTTCTGGTTTAGAGGACTCATTCACTGATGTGGGGACTGTGGGTGGCATTGCCAGGACTACAGAAGGCTGCAGGGTGATGCTTCAGCTTCATCCCAAACTTCCAGCATTTAAGGGCACATCCAAGTGGCTAAAAGCAGCTGGGGGATGGGGGATTTAAGGGAGAAGGGTGAGAAGAAGATGGCAGTGAATTCAGTGTCCTCTCAAGGAAATGCAAATAAAAACCCCTGATCCCCCAGCTTTGAAAAGTTTCTTATTGAACAGGGCCTGCCACGTGGTCAGTGAATCTTTCCAGCCTCTTGAGTTATCCCTGGAGCTTTGGGGCAGGGATTTAGGATTAAAAGTTTCCCAGCTCATCCTGCAGGGGATGGATGCACTTGGTGGAGGAAGAGAAAGCAGTGAGGTGCCTGCCTGGGACACCGAGCTTGAGAGATTTGTGTCCTAGGCCACCTTGGCAAGCAGATTTTTTCACTGTTTAATGGCTCAAATCACCCCAAACTCCTTCACCAGAAGGACTGAAGATTCCTGGTAGCAACATACAAACCATAAGCAACTCCAGGCTCCACTTGGGACATTCCAGAGGAGAGAGGAGTAGCCAAGGTGATGATCACACTTAGAGCAGGGATAAAAACCCAGTGATGTTGCCCAAATTATCCCAAGCTGCTATCTCAGGAGAGTTTAAACCATGCATCAACCTTCTCTGGAGTCTCACAACCATGAGATGACTCTTGGGCTCGAGAACAGGGGTCACCAAAGCCAAAAAACAGAGGTTCACTCTTTCATTGACCTTGGAGTGATGTTAACACAAAGAATTTTCAGATCCTCCTTGCCAAGGAAGGAGAGAAACTGGGCAAGGTCACCCAAAGCAAAGCTTTGCTATACAAGCAATCCCAAAGGTAAAGAATCCCCCTTCTCCTGTTTTTGGGGTGGAAAAGATCTCAGGGAATGACCACAATGTCACTTGGATGGCAACAAAAAAGGGATTTTTCCAGTTAGATATTAAAAAACCAACCCTGAAGCACCAGGAGAAGGATTAAGCAAATGAAAAGGGGCTCAGAGAGGTGGTGGAGCCTCCGTTCCTGGGGAGCTGGATTGATCTGATCCTCATGGATTTCTTTTCAGCCTCCCATGCACCTCATTTGCCTTCTTGACAGAGCATGGGGATTTGGTGGGGGAAGCCTCCAGTTTTCTTTGAGAACTCAGATCAGGGATCAAGAAGCCCTGAGACTCCACTTCGTGGCCCAACTCAGTGTCTGAAGAGAAGGGATCAAGAAAAAAAAGTTGGAGAAGGATATTCAGAGGGCAAGAAGACAATTCTCCTGTGGCAAGATTACAGCTCTCCTTGGTGGGTGGTTTGGAGACCCTTGTCCTCGAGATGGGGTGAGTAGAAAAAAAAAAAAGTAAGTAGAAAAAAAAAAAAGGACAAACCCAGAGAAATTGCAGAAGTGTCTGTTCTTTGGAAGGAAAGTCAGAGATGCAGCAACTTCCTTGCTGAAGAAACCATCCTTGTTGAAAATGGAAAGGGGAGACACAAATCCCAAACCCAAAGAAGCCCCAGGAATGAAGTGTCCCCTGACAGAACCTCCTCTCTCCAACCCCCCCTGATAAATGGATCCCTCTGATTCTGCTTGACTGGGGATGGGTCAGGCAGATGAATGTCTCCCAACCTCAGCCAAAGAGCTCATCTCCTCTTGCTATAGATCTGGAGGCTCCTGGCAGCACTGGAGGATAAGTGCACTCAGCAAGGTCCCAGCACTCAGGATGGTCCCATGGGAAAGCAGCAAGAGATTTGGAAAGAGCCCAGGAGGTCAACACGAAAAGCTTTTCCCTGGGGGGCTCTTCCACCATCCTCATCACCCAAGGAAACCTCCTTGCTCACAAACCCTGGAGCAGGGAAGCAGAAAAAGGATGGTGAAACACTGTCTCCAGAAGGACCTTTGCAGCTGTACCACTAAAAGGGATGGGGTTTAAACAGCCATGGCTTTTTCTAACCCCTTTAGGCCCACAGAAGCATGGAATGGTTTGGATTAGGAGGGGTCTTTAGAGGTCGACCCCCTGCCATGAGCTGGGACATTTTCAACAAAATCAGATTGCTCAAGGCCCCATCCAACCTGATCTTGAATATTGCAGGGGTGGGGCTTCTACCATCAATCTGGGCAACCTGGGCCAGTGCTTCACCACCACGTTGTAAAAAAGTTCTTCCTGGTACCCAGGCTGAATCTCCCCTCTTCCAGTTTAAAATCATCATCGCTTGTGCTACGAGGCTCTACTAAAAAGTCTGTCACCATCTTTCTTATCCCCTTATCTCCCTTTAAGTATTGAAAGGCCACAAGAAGGTCTCCATGGAGCCTTCTCTTCTCCAAGCTGAAGAAACTCAAAAATGTCCCCACAGCAGAGGTGCTTCATCCCTCTGGTTATTTTTCTGGCCACCTCTGGACCTGTTCCATCTCTGTCTTGTGCTGAGGAGTCCAGAACTGGACACAAGGCTCCAGGAGGGACACATCAAAGCAGAGTTTTATTCCCTCCTGGCTTCATCCTGAGGGGTTTGGGCCTGATCCAGGAAAAAAAAAAAAAAGAGTAATTCTGCTCTTGGTTGGGAAAGGGAACTCAGTGCCCATCCTGGGGATGGGTTTCCATCTCCATCTCATCTTAGGTTCTTGTCTACATTTTTTATGAGAACATGGGATGCTTCAGGGAAGATACTTCAAACCTCTCACCTTTTCTATAACATCTTCTCTGCTTTTTCTTCTGGTCCCACTGGTTAGGTTGGCACAAAACCTCTGTGCAAAACCTGAGCTTAAATGACATGCTCAGTGTCAAAGGAGAGGTTTGTGACAGAGCAGGAAAAAGCCCTCGGGTGTCTGGATGTGTTTTGCAGACCAGGTTCCTATCCAAAGAGTTAATTTCTTAATTAATTAGAGTTGCTTTCATTGCCCTGTGAAATTTATACCTGTTTTGCACAGGTATAAATTGTTGCAGTTGTGGCAGTGGGAAACCAGAGCTCCAAGGGAAGTATAGAGCCAGGCTGTCATTCTGCCACGAGTTCAAAAGCACCTTGTTTCTGTAAAAAAAAAATAATAAATATACAGTTTCTGCTCTCCTGCTTTTTGCAAGAAAAATTTCAATATTCTTCCCTCTGTTCAGGGGTTTTTCTTTTCACCTAAGTCCCTGGGATGGGCAATAAAATTCTGTCAGATCTGGACAAGCAGAGCGCTGAAAGTTATCAAGGTGCAATAAATTATCAGAACTTGTTCATTGATATATCAGCTGCATAAATAAAGTTTTCTCCCAGATCTTTCCCCCAGTATCCCTCAAGCTCACCCCCTGGATTGCTGGTGATTCAGGTGGCTCCTTATGTCTGGTGTCCATTGGTGACACCAGATTCTCCCCCTTGATGCTGCTCGTCCTCTTCTCTTGAGCATCTCTTTCATCACCTTGAACAGTCCAGAGAGGAATCCTGGGAGATGTTCCCACAGCAGAAAATTCCAATTGTGGGTGGCATTTCAACAGCAGCAACATTCACCAGACGTTGGTTATTCCCCAATTTTCTTTCCTTGAAAAAAAACCATCAAAAACCCCATCAATCTCAGCAGCAGAGACTTCAGGAACTCCCACGGACTTCACAAAACCCCCACGCTCAAACCTCCAGGCTGCTGCAATTAACAGGCCAGCTTTTAATTGGCAATTACAATTCCATTAAGCTGGGTCTGGCAGATGATTTGCTCTGTCAGGAAAGCCCTGAGGAAGGGAAGATCAGTGGCTGGCAGGAGCTGGGCAGGTACCAGCTGTGATTTCTCAGCCAGAGAAGGTGGGAGGGAGAATGACACTTGTCTGAAACTCACTTCTCTTCCCCACCCAGGAGGGATGAATCCCACCAGGATCCTTGGCTGGAAAGTTGGTTGGTTGGCCTGAAATAAAGGAGGTTGAGGGAAGCTCTTCCTGCTCTCTACAACTACCTGAAAGGTGGTTGGGGTGAGGTGGGGGTTGGTCTCCCAAGAAACAAGCAATAAAACTCAAGGGAATGGCTTCAAGTTGTACCAGAAGAGGTTTAGAATGGATATTAGAAGGAAAGTCTTCACTGAAAGGCTTCTCAAACACTGTAGCAGGCTGCCTAGGGAAGCATCCCTGGAGGGATTTAAAGGATATGTTGGTGTTGTGCTTTGGAATCTGGACTCAGCAAAATTAATGGTTGGACTTGATGATTTTCAGGTTTTTTTTCAGCCAAAACAATTTTATGACTCTATGGCTCAAGGATTCCGTGAAAGATCAGCTACAGCAGGGAGCTCAGAGACCAAGATTCATGAAGTAGAATGAAATTTAGCCCTGAGAACACCTGTGAAAGAAATCCTGGGGGTTCTGGTTGGAAGGGTAAAAGCACGTGTGGCTGGTTCCAGGGGCATTCTTTTTCTTGGAGATCTGTGAGGTCTGGAAACAACATCTGGGAAGAGTTGTACCATGAGGACCTGCAGGACACAGAGAATTCATCAAAGGGGATTGTTCAGGAGCTTTCCAAGTCCTGGCTCTTCAGAGGACCATGGGTGGGGTGTTAAACTTCTCTGTGCAGCCACCTCCACTGATGGGAATTTCATCCTCAGCTTTGCAGAGAACTCTGGGACCTCAGGGAGTGTCACAGGTCCCTAATCCCTTGTGTTCAAGACACTGGTCCTCCTACACTCCATCAAACCCTCTGCCACATGGACTCACATTTTCCTGGCTCAGGATGCTAGAAACATGTTAGTGATGGGCATGTGCATCAGGCCTGATGGTCTCTGGGTACTTTGAAGGGCTGACTTGGAACCTGCTTCAAAATCTTTTGAGGTTTCTCTTTAATGAGAAAAATTCTTCTTCTTGCATCTACTGTTCCTTTGGCTTAGAGGTTTTTTTCCTACAAATTGTCAAAACTCAGCCCTGGGGAGGCCACAGCTTGAGTCCTGTGTCCAGTTCTGGGCCCCTCAGCTCAGGAAGGAGATTGAGGTGCTGGAGCAGGTCCAGAGAAGAGCAAGGAGGCTGTGAAGGGATCCAGCACAAGTCCTGTGAGGAAGGGCTGAGGGAGCTGGGGGTGTTGAGGCTGGAGAAGAGGAGGCTCAGGGGAGACCTCATCACTCTCTACAACTCCCTGAAAGGAGGTTGGAGCCGGGGGGGGTTGGGCTCTTTTCCCAGGCAACTCTCAGCAAGACAAGAGGGCACAAGAGGTCTCAAGTTGTGCCAGGGGAGGTTTAGGTTGGACATTAGAAAGAATTTCTTTCTGGAGAGGGTGCTCAGCCATTGGAATGGGCTGCCCAGGGAAGGGGTGGATTCTCCATCCCTGGAGATATTTCAAAAGAGCCTGGATGTGGCACTCAGTGCCATGGGCTGGGAACTGCAGTGGGAGTGGATCAAGGGTTGGACTTGATGATCTCTGAGGTCCCTTCCAACCCAGCCCATTCTATGATTCTATTCTATGATTCTATGAAAACTCAGCCCTGATAACTTCACAACAGGTCAGAGGAATATTGCCCATCTGACCATCACCAGAGGTTGGAGGACAACCCCAACTCAATCAGATCTTTCCAAGCAGAGCTTTGATTGAAATGAAAGGTTGGGAAGCAGGACAGGATTAAAACCTGAGTTTCAGGGCTTTCAGGACAAAGTCCCCACCTTAATGTGGTGTCTCAAGAGAGCTCATTGGATCATCAGAAAGAAGGAGGCAGAAAGGAACCTGTCATTTGCATGCCCAGCACTTGAAAACTCTGAAGTCCCTGGCCAACTTTCATCAGGCTTGACAGAAAAGCAAATAATAATAATAATAAACTAAATTGTTAATAAATAATTCATGTCCTGAAGACTTTCTGAAAACACATGGCAGGGTAAGAGTCCACTGGCTCCTCCATGGAAGTTACAACTGCACAGACTTCACATAAAAAGGAGATGGAGAAGAGGAAACTGAAAAGCAAAGGGACATTCATGGCCACACAGATATTTTAGACTCCCCAAAATCCCAGGGGGAGGTAAGAGACCAGAAGGGAAGCTGGTAACAGAGTTTTGGGACTGTCCATCAAGAAGTGACTCCACAAAGGCATCTTGGTACTGGAGCTTCTGAGCAGAGTTTGCTCACTGGTGTGTAGCCCTGCTTTGGCAGATTGGGGATCCATTTAGTGCATCAGCTATTTGTTTTCTCTGTCTGAGCTCTCAGGAGTCTGTCTCCATCCTTCCCCTCATCTCTAATTCACAGCCAGAAGATCAGTTCTCATCTCTGATCAACCCCAAGAGTTCAGATGTTATTGCTCCCTTAGCAGATTTTGATGCAGACAGATTGATGCTTCCCTGGCTTGGAAGAAACTTCTCATCATGAACTCACACAAAGTGACCTCTTCATTTCCTTTCAGTCCCAGAATAAAGTTCTCCTTTGATGAGACACCCAGAAAGCCCAGAAATTTGAAGGGATTCTCCCTCTCTGCTCTTGTGTCATCCCCAGCCTGGAGGTGTCCAGTTCTCAGGTCCCCAGCACAAGAAGGACCTGGAGTTGTTGAAGGGGGTTCAGAGGAGGACCTGAAGATGATCAGAGAGGGCTGGAGCAGCTCTGCCATGGATTCAGGATGAGAGAGTTGGGATTGTTCAGCCTGGAGAAGAGAAAGTTCCAGGGAGACCTTAGAGCACCTTTCAGAAGGGGCTCCAGGAAAGCTGGGGAGGGATTTTTTTACAAGGCCATGAAGTGAGAGGATGAGAGGGAATGGTTTCAAGCTGAAAGAGGGGAGGTTTAGAAAAGATATTAGAAAGAAATTCTTGGTTGGTAAGAATTGGAGGTTGGTAAGCTCCTGGTACATGGTGTCCAGAGAAGCTGTGGCTGCACCATGACCTGGACAGACTGGAGAGTTGGGCTGATCCCAACGGGATGAGGTTCAACATTCCAAGTGCTGGGTCCTGCACTTTGGCCACAACAACCCCATGGGGAGCTCCAGGCTGGGCACAGAGTGGCTGAGAGCAGCCAGGCAGAAAGGGACCTGGGAGTCTGGATTGCCAGGAAGCTGAACATGAGCCAGCAGTGTGCCCAGGTGGCCAAGAAGGCCAATGGCATCCTGGCCTGGCTCAGGAACAGCGTGGCCAGCAGGTCCAGGGAAGGGATTCTGCCCCTGTGCTCAGCCCTGGGGAGGCCACAGCTTGAGTCCTGTGTCCAGTTCTGGGCCCCTCAGCTCAGGAAGGAGATTGAGGTGCTGGAGCAGGTCCAGAGAAGAGCAAGGAGGCTGGGAAGGGATCCAGCACAAGTCCTGTGAGGAAGGGCTGAGGGAGCTGGGGGTGTTGAGGCTGGAGAAGAGGAGGCTCAGGGGAGACCTCATCACTCTCTACAACTCCCTGAAAGGAGGTTGGAGCCAGGGGGGGGTTGGGCTCTTTTCCCAGGCAACTCTCAGCAAGACAAGAGGGCACAAGAGGTCTCAAGTTGTGCCAGGAGAGGTTTAGGTTGGACAATTGAAAGAATTTCTTTATGGAGAGGGTGATCAGGCATTGGAATGGGCTGCCCAGGGAAGGGGTGGATTCTCCATCCCTGGAGACATTTCAAAAGAGCCTGGATGTGGCACTCAGTGCCATGGGCTGGGAACTGCAGCGGGAGTGGATCAAGGGTTGGACTTGATGAGCTCTGAGGTCCCTTCCAACCCAGCCTATTCTATGATTCTATGAAGACCAAGTTGGATGGGGCTTGGAGCAACCTGGTCCAATGAGAGATGTTCCTACGAATGGCAGGGGATTGGAACTGGATGATCTTTATGGTCCCTTCCATCCCAAACCATGTTATGATTCTATGATGTTTAGAGATTCTCGATTTTTTTTTTAATTTTTTTTTTTTTTTTGGTGAGATACATTATCTTTCCACTCTTCACTTTTATGTCACTCCTTTGGAAAGTCCCACCTGCCCACACCTATTGGAAGCATTTTAGGTCCAGGACTCAGTATCCTCCATTTCATTTTTGTTCTCAGCATGGATGTCTCTCTGTGTTGGGATGCTTCTTCCACAAATAAATAATGTGGGCAACGATTTTCTCTACTGCTGGCAGATTTAACCCTATGGATGGATGGGAAGGAGAGCTATTGAGCAAGAATTCCATTTTAATGCCTCATTCAATAGTTCTTGGTGTCTCTCATGCTTCCTCACCTCTCAGACACAAACCTGTATGTTACCAACCCTCTGACAGTCACAGAATATGCAGATAAGATTGACTTCTGCTATGGTCAGTTTTAAGATTTATTGACCTGAGAAGGGAATATTGACCTGAGATGAAACCGAGGTCAATGTGTGGATCTCAGGGGAACATAAATTCCCAAATTGACCCGGCAAACAGAAGTCAATAAATGAATGGTTAATCTAAACATTGTCTTACAAAAATTAATTCTCGGTGACATGGGTTCACATGCAATTTTTATTGTGAAATATGGAAAGCAATATTGGTTGCCTTGTCTGAAGAATGGGAGTCGGTGTCTGATTATGGAGAGTAATGAAACTGCTGGGAATGAGGGGAAAGGAATTGGATGTGATTATAATTTAATCTCCAAGTCAGTAATGGAGCAGCCTCTTGTTAGCCAGGGTAGGGTTATAAAGATAACTCCTGAATGTGCTGGGCAGGATAATGATTAAGCCTCAGGGAGAAAGTTTACAGAAGGTGGCAGCTCACAACATCAGTTCTGCACTGGGGCTCTTCACAAATCTCAGTGAAGTTAAAAGGGAGATCCTTTTACTCCTCTCAGTGCCCCGGGACTGAAAAATTAATTATTTCCATTAATTTTGGAAAATTTATTCTTTGTCAGTATATAGTCATCTGGCAAGGTGGGGAAAAAAACCCTTTCAGGTCTCTTGATGGCACTTGTGATGGGTGAGGAGATGTGGAGTGGAGGTGCTGGAACCTGTAGGATTTCGTGGCCTCATGTGCACTCTTGCAACTCCCCTACACACATGGATAAATCCCATGTTTGCATCAATTCCTACGTGGAATTTCCATATCAGCACTTGCCAAAGTGTTCAAAAATCACATGCAAATTTGGAAGGATCTGTAGTAGAGCTACAGATTTAATTTCTCATCTTCCATGTCCATGGTCTCATACCTCTGCTTGGGGGTTGGCAGCTTTTCAGCCCACGTCCTAGAGAAGAAAATGCTATTTTAGTTTGAGCCCTTGTTGCTTATTTAACCCCATTTTTGAGTTAATGGATAGATTTAGTCCAAGTGGACAACTTGGTGAGACCACACCTTGAGTACCGTGTTCTCGTTTGGGCCCCTGTTATAAGAAGGATTGAGGGGCTGGAATGAGTTCAGAGAAGGGAAACCAAGATGGGGAAGACTCTGGAGAACAAGTCCTGTGAGGAAAGGGTGAGGGAACTGGGAATGTTGAGTTTGGAGAAGAGGAGGCTGAAGGGAGACCTTCTTGACCTCTAAAACTACCTAAAAGGAGGTTGGAGGGAGGTGCACGTTGGGCTCTTCTCTTGAGTCAATAATGATAGGATCAGAGGAAATGGCCTGGAGTTGTACCAGGGTAGTTTTAAACTAAATATTAGGAAGAATTTCTTTATTGAGAGGGTAGTTAG
This sequence comes from Heliangelus exortis, assembly GCF_036169615.1. NCBI lineage: Eukaryota > Metazoa > Chordata > Aves > Apodiformes > Trochilidae > Heliangelus > Heliangelus exortis. The sequence continues at coordinate 149,955,601 of NC_092423.1, read as the reverse complement.
ACACTGGAATGAGCTTCCTAAGGAGGTGGTGGAGTCAGTATCCCTGGAGGTATTTAGAAACCATGTAAATGAGGCACTTCAGGACATTCTCTGGTGGACATGGTGATACAACTATTGATAAATATATGTAATTACTTGTCAATTCTGTGATTCTCTAACTTTCAGAGTGAAAAAAACATGACAATTGGGACTCTATTGGGGTTTTTTTAATCTTCTTTCTTTGGTTTTCCTTAGGGTGATCACTTCATTGCCATTATTTGTTGTCTCCAGCCAACAGATTTGATATCTCATTGAAGTGGAGTTGGATTGATCAAAAAGAAGACAAGCAGGAATGAAAAGGGATGTGTAGAAACCAACAGAGAGCAGAGTCTAGAGCAATTTCTATGGATCTTAGGGCTTGTGGAAGAAAAATCAATGCTGACACTCATCTAATCCAGCACAGAGGATGAGTTTAATCTGACCAGTCTAGATACCTACAGTGTAGATATCTCAGATGTTTCCAACAAAGCTAATTTGACAAGTTAATCAAGAGAAGACCATAATTACCATAGAATCATAGAATGATAGAATTGGCTGGGTTGGAAAGGAGCTCTGAGATCATCAAGTCCAACCCTTGATCCACTCCCCCCGTGGTTCCCAGCCCATGGCACTGAGTGCCACATCCAGGCTCTTTTGAAATATCTCCAGGGATGGAGAATCCACCCCTTCCCTGGGCAGCCCATTCCAATGCTTGATCACCCTCTCAGTAAAGAAATTCTTTCAATTGTCCAACCTAAACCTCCCCTGGCACAACTTGAGACCTCTTGTGCCCTCTTGTCTTGCTGAGAGTTGCCTGGGAAAAGAGCCCAACCCCCCCCTGGCTCCAACCTCCTTTCAGGGAGTTGGAGAGAGTGATGAGGTCTCCCCTGAGCCTCCTCTTCTCCAGCCTCAA
>NC_092423.1:149904670-149949670 GCF_036169615.1 Heliangelus exortis | reverse complement strand
CCTGATTTTAGGTGCTTGTCATCATTAACACGTCTTAGAATGACAGAATCATAGAATAATTTGGCTTGGAAGGGACCTTTAAATGTCATCTAACCCAACCTCCCAGCAGGAAGCAGGGACACCCTCAACCAGATCAGGGTGCTCAGAGCATCCTCAAGCCTCCAACCTTGAATATCTCCAGGGATGAGGCCTCAGCTGGGCAACCTCTTCTATTTTTCCCACTTTTGTCCTTGGTTTCAGTTCTCAGTGAGCATCAGAGTGTGAGTGACCTCATCTAGGAGCAGATGCCCACTTGGGTCCCTCTCCTGGGTGTCCAGACAACTGCTTTGCACGAGGCCACTTCTATGTCTTAAAATTAGGAAAAGTAAATTTTTTTAGGTCCCTTGCCACCCACAAGAAGAACAAACATCCTCTAACAGAACAAATCCCTCTTTTTCTGGATCACATGGCTCCTGCTGCCAAAAGCCAAGGTTCAAACCTCTCTTTAGTGCATCCTCACTGCCTTCCTCTGCAGTAGGGGAGGGAAGAGCAGCGATGGGAGCTGCTGGGCTACGGGGTGGTGTTGGGCTTGTGCCATCTGCCATGCCCATGGATTGTGCTGGATCCTTTAATAGCACACAGAGGGTGCTAATTCCCTCTGGAGGTGAAGCTCATCTCCCTGTTTTTTCCTCCTCTATCCTTAGCTCGCCCCCAGGCTTTAAGAGAAGCCACCTGGCTGTGCTCCTCTCTTGCACCTGCTTTCCCCTGGATTACATATCAGCCAGAGCTGAGACACAAGTAACTTAAGAATGTTCCCTAATGGAGCCTCTGCAAACCCTTATCTCCTCCAGACAGAGGCAGGAGAAGGGTGTGAAATGTAACCCCCTGCATGGACAGAACCTCCCGTGCCTTCCTGGGACTGGACCGGTGTCGGAAGCCAGAGAAGAGATTGCTGACAGACACAAGAGCAAGGGCATCCCAAATTGGAGCTGTCTCCAGCTTTTAAAGGACTAGGAATGGACAGCTTGGATCTCAGGGTGATGAAGGCTCTTGTTACTTCTGCCCCGAGCCATGTTCCAGGGCTGAGTGTTCTCCTAGAGGATGACCAACTCATTCCTGAGATGCTGGATTGCTGTTGCAGGGCCAGCTGGATTCAAACTCAGGGAATTTGGAGGCTTGGGATCTCCTATGTCCTGATCTAGAGAGTTTTCTCCATTGGGGAGAAGTGGTGCACGACTTGATTTGCCCACCTTCCCATATTGTCAAAATACTTGGGTCCAAAAAGCCTCTTCGCTTGGTTCTGAGATGGTGGGAACTTCATGTCCAGAAAAAAGAGCAGGGTTCCAGGGATTGGAGTCTTCTGCTCTTTCTTTTGTGTTCTCAGGCATATCCTGTATCTTCCTTATACCTCTTTTTTTTGGGTTTTTTTTTTTTTTTTTTGGTGGTGTGGGGAATTATCCCGTGACCCCTGGATTACACCCATTCCCACAGGAATTATAGAGATCAGTTTGTTCTTCAACCATGACTTTCAAAAAACCTTTACTAAAAAGCTGGTCTCAAGCTGACTAAAAGCAATCTGAGGGACTCAGAGGCTGAAGTGGGCTTTGAATCAAGCTTTGGGAAAGGTAATTTGCAGTCCTGAGCTGGAGGAGTGGGTAGAAATTTGGGTTAAAACAGGACGGATTAGGTGGAAAGAACATTTCATCCCTACTGAGTGGGATGGGTCCAGGAAGAATCTGAATTTTGTCTTCGAGTTACTGAAATAGACCCCACTTGAGGCCAAATCCTAGGGCTGGAAGGCCCTAAAAACAGCTTGTAACTGAAAAAAAAAAAAAAAAAAAAAGATGAACTGGACTCACTTGGTGAGTTCCCCGATCGCTCGTACCAAGAACACTATGAAATTACTTCTATTTACATTCACACAGTAGATCCCTAAGATTCTGGACTCCAAAAGTCATCCTTCCAGTTGGAAAAACCCTTTAAGATCATCAAAAGTCCAACCTTAACCCAGCACTACCAAGTCCACCACTGACCCATGTCCCTCAGCACCGCAGCTTTTCAACACCTCCAGGGATGGAGACTCCACCACCACCACCCTGGACAACCCATTCCCATGCTTGACAACCCTTTCAGTGAGGATTTCTCCTAATATCCAACCTAAACCTCTCCTGATGTAACTTAAGGCTGTTTCCTCTTGATAAATCACTTTTTACTTGGGAAAAGACATTCACAACCCCCTCTCTGCACCAACCTTTCAAGCAGGGGGAGAGGGAGAGAAGGTTTTCCCTCAGCTTCCTTTTCTCTGGACTAAATATCCCCAGTTTTTCCAGCTTGTCCTCATAAGACTTATTCTCCAGACCCTTCACCAGCTTTCTTGCCCTTCTCTGGACATGCTCCAGCCTCACCGTGTCCTTCTTGTAGTGAGGGACCCAGAAGAGAACCCAGGATTCAAAATTTGGCCTCACCAGTCCTGGAACAACCAGTTCCCCCCAGTCCTGGTGGGTGAAATAACCCAGGATGCTGTAAGATCCAACAAGAGGCTCTGAAAATCCTCATAGAAAAACTGGTGGATAATTTGCAGCCCGAACACTTTTGAGTGGAAATTCCTTGGTTGTTTTTCTCACCCACTGGGCTTCAATTAAACTGAGTAAATTGAAACCAGGGCTGCCTTTTCCTGAACAAACCAATTGCCACCTTTGGCACTGACCAGACCTCCTTTTTAACATGGCCTGGCTTAGAAACTGCCAGCTTGAAGCTTGGAGAGCTGAGATGTCTCCTCCTGAACCTGGGCACAATGTCATCCTTTGAGCAGGGTCCAACCATGGGTGCTCAGAGGGATGGGACCCCCCAAGGGGGCTGGGGAGCAGCAGGAGAAGCCCAGAGGGTGGGGGAGTGACAGCAGAGAGCCTAAACTTCTTCTGGGTTTTAAAGGATGCTGGCAAGAAGAACCTAAACCTTAAAATACAGCCAGGGTGGGCAACCAACCTCCCTTCCTGTTTTTTTCTGGGACCTCAGAGCAGTGAATAAGTAGAAAGCCCCAGTGACCACCAAGAGGGAAGGCTGGGGGGGGGGGGGAAAGGTGCTGATTCAGGAGGTTCAACTTAGAGCAGCTCCTGTGTTCAAGACTTTGTTAAATGTCACTGTGATTCTGCATATTGATCCTCCCTGGCTCCATCCATCCCTCCATCCATCCATCCATCCATCCATCCATCCATCCATCCATCCATCACTGCAGATCACCTCATGTTCTCTCCATCCATTCCTTACTAACTCAGGAGCTTGTCTTTGCAGGAGCTGTTTTTAGGGGATACCAGCCCTAGGATTTTGCCTCAAGTGGAGTCTATTTCAGGAACAAAAACCACAAAAATCAGATTCTTCCTGGACCCACCCCATTCAGTAGGGATAAATTGTTCTTTCCACCTAATCAGTCCTGTTTTAACCCACATTTCTACCCACTCCTCCAGCTCAGGACTGCAGAAGGAGACCTTGCTGCCTTGCTGAGGCCTGTGTCTTCTTCTCCCAGCACTTTTCCATTCCCCCCTCATCCAAAAACTTCCTCTCCCTCCCTTTTTTCCTCCTGCCACCCTCCCACTCCCTCCCTTTCCCCCCCTGTCCCTAGGGCAGCTGAGGCCGAGGAGTGTGAGAGATGCTACGGAAGAGCAGGAGGAAAACCCCACAACACCTCCACACCCCAAAGCTCCTTGGGATCACAGTGCTGACCTCAATTTTGGGTTCCTCCCCTTCTTTTTTGCCTCCAGCAAAAGGGGAAGGGGAGGGGAAGTTGCATTGCCAGCACCTGTCCAAGTGGAATATAATTTCATGGTCACTATGGGGAGAAAGGCACAAGCATCCCCCCCCCCCCCTCCTTCACTCCCAACCCCCCCCCTTATTTTTATTTTTTTTTTTTTCCTTTCACGGAACATTATCTAAACAAACGCACTCCCAAAAGTGCTGAAGTGCAGGCAAATAATGACACGGGAGCAGGAGCCAGGCATTAAAAATTCATGGAGGCGAATATTAAAACTTTTTTACTTCATCATGTCAAGGCACCAGGCAAATGCAAACAAATGAGACCCACTGAGCTCTGCCTGCATGGGCCAAGACAGAGACGAGCCACTCAAAGCTGCTGGGGAGAGACCTGCATTGCAGTCCTTGTCTCTCTGGAGATGTCATCTCAGAGGGGGACAGGGAAGCTGATGGGGTAGTTAATTGCTCCCTGTCTCTAAATGAGCTCTGCGAGCTGACAACTCCAAGGAAAGCAAGGATGTGGTGGGCCAGAGCAGCCCCATCCCTTCCCACATGCTGTGCTGTCAAGGTTCCTGAAATGGGGGAAGATCTGGCAGTGGAAGGGGGGATTCCAACCCCCTTGGTTTCTTTGGTCCTGGCTTGACTAATTAAGGCACCAGCCCCTGTCTGCTGCTTGCTGTGCTGTTGACAAGGGGTTTGTTCACCAGGGGTTGGGTTGTGATCGTTCCCAGGGAAATGGAGGCACGGAGTAAGCTCTGCCAAGCTGGAGGAGATGACTCCCTGGGGTGGGGTTTGCAGTGGGCAGGGTGGGATCCCATAGGAGCAGGTGGGATCCCATAGGAGCAGGTTAAATCCCTTCCTGGAAGGGGTTATCTTGAACAGGAAAAGGTTTCCCCAGGAGGGTGAGAACACAACCCACCACCCCTCTCCTTAAATGGGTCCTGAGGATCAGAGCTGGAACAACTTGCCCAGAGAGGTGATGGAAGCCCCATCCCTGGAAGTTTTTAAGGCAAGGATGGAGAGGACTCTGAGCAACCTGATCCAGGGGGAGGTGTCCCTGGCTATGGCAGGGGGGTTGGAACAAGATGATCTTAAAAGTCCCTTCCAAACCTGAAAGATTTTTTGATTCTCTGAGCTCTCAGGTCCTCACTGCAGATATCAACACCCTCTTCACCTCCTCTGCCATTTATTGCCCAGCTCACTTTTGGAGAGCTGCAGATCTGTCCCTGGGGAGCCCATCTGACTCCAAACCTCTGTGTGACACCCTCATTCTTCAGAAAGAGGTGGTGTAACATAAAAGCAACCCTACTCAAGCCATAGGGAGATTTCACTGGCCACATTTTCAAGGCAAGGCACGAACCACGCTGAGTAAAGTTGGTGTAAAAACCTCTTCAATTAATCTGTTCCAGCACCATTCATCACTAATTAGGTAATTTTCCCTGCTATGCTGTGCACACTTTTAATGCACTGTGTTTACTTAATGACTCCTGTGATCCCCTTAACACAATTACTGGTATTAAGCAACTGATGAAGAAAAGGATTAGAGCAGTAATCTCTTGCTGTACGATGCTTTATTGGAAGTGCAGCGAGCATCCCGTTCTGATTTTTAATAGATAACTTCTCTAAGTAATTGATTAATCATAAACTCACCGACTGCAAGAGCCAGGGATAATTTTATGGCACCTAAAAAAGAAAAAAAAAAAAAAGGGAAAGGATCTAGATGATGTAATAACCAGCAATCTGGAGGTTAAATAAAGGAGGGGAATGTTTGATTAAACATTTGATATATTTTAATCACTTTGTGTGTTATGAACCTGACTTCACTGTTTTCTTGTGGAGGAAGAAATATCAGCAGAGCAGGAGAGCTGATTCTCCCCCTCTGCTCTGCGTTTTTGAGACCTCACCTTAAGTAATGCATCCAGGACTGGTGTCCCCATCATGGGAAGGACACAGATCTGCTGGGATGAGTCCAGAGGAGCATCGCAAGGATGATCCAGGGGCTGGAGCATCTCTGCTATGGGGAGAGGCTGAAAGAGCTGGGATTGTTCAGCCAGAAGAACAAACTCTGGGAAGACTTAAGAGGTGCCTTCCAGGCCCTGAAGGGAACCTCCAAGAAGGCTGGAGAGGGACTTTTCCTAAGAGAGTCCAGCAAAAGGACAAGAAGAAATAGTTTTAAACTGATAGAGAAGAGGTTTAGGATCTTAGGAAGAAGTTCTTCAGCATGAGGGTGGTGATGCTCTAGGGAAGATGCTCAGAGAAGTTGATGTCCCCCTGGAAGTGTTCAAGGCCACGCTGGATGAGGCCTTGAGCAACCTGGTCTGGATGAGAGGACATTTCTTAAGAGCCTCCAGTGATAGGAGAAGGGGAAATGGTTTTACACTGAAGGAGAAGAAGTTTAGATTGGATCTTAGGAAGAAGTTGTTTAGAATGAGGGTGGTGATGCTCTGGAACAGGTTGCCCAGAGAAGCTGTGGATTCCCTCTCCTTGGAGGTGTTCAAGGCCAGGTTGGTTGAACCCTTGAGCATCTTTGACTGGATGAGAGGTGTCCCTGGCCATGACAGGGAGGTTGGAATTGATTCTTCCAGCCTCAGCCATTCTATGATTCTGTGATCAGTAGGTGATGGGTGAAATCCTCAGGATCTTTTATACCCCAAACTTTTTTTCTGGACCAAAGAACATCCAGGGTCTTGTGGCAGACACAGCCATGTGCCTTTCCCTCTCATTCATCCCTTCCTTCAGGCCTTATTCACTTTTAGGGGTCTGGGCTCTTTTTTTTTCCTCAGAGGTTGCAGCACCCAGAAGATTGGATACAGAACATTTTAAACTGAAGGAGAAGAGGTTTAGACTGGATCTTAGGGAGAAGTTCTTCAGTCTGAGGGTGGTGATGCTCTAGGAAAGATGCTCAGAGAAGTTGATGTCCCCCTGGAAGTGTTCAAGACCAGGCTGGATGAGCAACCTTGGCTGGATGAGGGTGGTGTCCCTGGCCATGGCAGGGAGGTTGGAGGAGATGATCTCTAAGGTTCCTTCCAACCTCAGCCATTTTTTGATTCTATGATGGCCAAGGCAGAAGTTGGTGGAGCCAGAATCCCTCTTCTGTGAGCAGGGAGCAAGATGGTCAGAGGAGCCATCATGAGGCTCATTTTAAGTCACTCTCTGGAGCCCAGATAAGATGTGAAAAATAAAGTTTATGGCAGGGTGTGATGCTGGGTCAGACCACAAGAAATATTTCAATGTCTGGTTCCTAATTGTGGCACCCCCAGCCCAGAGGGAGGGGTCCTGTAGTGTCCCAACCAAGGTTTCCTGAATATTGGACAAGGAGTATTAAATATTGGAGGGAATCATAGAATCATAGAATCATAGAATCATAGAATCCTAGGGGTTGGAAGGGACCTGGAAAGATCATCTAGTCCAACCCCCCCTGCCAGAGCAGGGCCACCTAGAGTACATCGCCTAGGAACGTGTCCAGGCGGGTTTTGAATGTCTCCAGTGAAGGAGACTCCACAACCCCCCTGGGCAGCCTATTCCAGGGCTCTGTCACCCTTACAGTAAAAAAATTCTTTCTGATATTCAACTTGAACCTCCTATGCTCCAACTTACACCCATTACCCCTTGTCCTGTCACTGGTCACCATAGAGAAAAGCCTAGCTCCATCTCCCTGACACTCACCCCTTACATATTTGAAAACATTGATGAGGTCACCCCTCAGTCTCCTTTTCTCCAAACTAAAGAGACCCAGCTCCCTCAGCCTTTCCTCATAAGGGAGATGCTCCACTCCCTTAATCATCTTAGTAGCTCTGCGCTGGACTCTTTCAAGCACTTCCCTGTCCTTCTTGAACTGAGGGGCCCAGAACTGGACACAATACTCCAGGTGTGGCCTCACCAATGCAGAGTAGAGGGGGAGGAGAACCTCTCTTGACCTACTAACCACACCCTTTCTAATGCACCCCAGGATGCCATTGGCCTTCTTGGCCACAAGGGCACATTGCTGGCTCATGGTCATCCTCTTGTCTACCAGGACCCCCAGGTCTCTTTCACCTACACTGCTCTCCAGCAGGTCAGCCCCCAACCTATACTGGGACATCGTGTTGTTCTTCCCCAAATGCAAAACTCTACACTTCCCCTTGTTGAATTTCATCTTGTTCCTCCCTGCCCAACTCTCCAGCCTGTCTAAGTCTCTCTGAATGGCAGCACAGCCTTCTGGTGTGTCAGCCACTCCTCCCAGCTTAGTGTCATCAGCAAACTTGCTGAGGGTACATTCTATACCCTCATCCAAGTCGTTGATGAATATATTGAACAACACCGGTCCCAGTACCGACCCCTGAGGGACTCCACTAGTCACGCCCCTCCAACCAGATTCTGCCCCATTGACTACAACTCTCTGACTCCTTCCTTTCAACCAGTTCCTGACCCACCTCACTACCTGATCACCAAACCCATACTTGATCAACTTATCTACAAGGATGCTGTGAGAGACGGTGTCAAATGCTTTACTGAAATCAAGATAAACCACATCTACCGCTCTTCCATCATCTATCCACCTAGTAATTTCCTCATAGAAGGCTATGAGGTTAGTCAAACATGATTTACCCTTGATAAAACCATGCTGACTGCTCTTGATGACCCCCATGTCCTTGATATGCCTGGAGATAGTGACAAGAACAAGTTGTTCCATCACCTTTCCAGGGATGGAGGTGAGGCTGACCGGTCTATAGTTACCCGGGTCCTCCTTCTTGCCCTTCTTGTAGACTGGAGTGACATTTGCTATCCTCCAGTCCTCAGGCACCTCTCCTGTTACCCATGACTTATTGAAGATGATGGAGAGTGGCCTAGCAATGACCTCCGCCAGCTCCCTCAGCACCCTTGGATGCATTCCATCTGGACCCATCGACTTATGGATGTCCAGATTACTCAGCTGATCCCTAACCCAATCCTCATCTACTATGTCAAACTCTTCATCTATCTTGACTACTTCTGGGGTTAAATGAATCTGGGGCTCATGCGGAAACCCTGCAGGAGTAAAGACAGAGGCAAAGAAGGCGTTCAGCACCTCTGCCTTCTTTATATCCTCTGTCACCAGGGCTCCCAGCTCATTCCTTAGTGGGCCAATATTGCCTCTAGTGTTAGTTTTGCTGGCTATGTATTTGAAAAAGCCCTTTCTATTATCCTTAACCCGACTTGCAAGGTTAAGTTCCAAGGACGCCTTAGCTTTCCTAATTGCCTCCCTACATCCTCTGACAACAGTCCTATATTCCTCCCAAGTGACCAGCCCCCCCTTCCATGATCTGTAGATTTTCCTTTTCCACTTAAGTTTTCCCAGCAGTTCCTTTTTTAACCATGCTGGTCTCCTAGCTCCCTTACTAGATTTTCTAACCATAGGGATGCTCTGATCCTGTGCTTGCAAATAGTGGTTCTTGAATATTGACCAGCTATCTTGAGCCCCTTTATCTTCTAACACCTTGTCCCATGGGATTTCTCTTAACAGTCGATTGAGGAGGCCAAAGTTTGCCCTGTGGAAGTCCAGGGTTCTGGTCCTACTGGGTATTCTGTTCCTTCCACACAGGATCCTGAACTCTACCATCTCATGATCACTGCAGCCAAGGCTGCCATTGACCACCACTGCTTCAACAAGGCCCTCCTTGTTGGTTAGTACAAGATCCAGCAGCGCTCCTCTTCTAGTCGGCTTGTCCACCATTTGCATTAAGAAGTTATCATCAATGCACTGGAGGAACCTCCTAGACTGTGAAAAGCTGGCTGTGTGAGTCAACCAGCAGATATCGGGGTAGTTAAAATCTCCCATGAGGACTAGGGACTGAAGTTGCGAGGCTGCTTTCAGCTGCCTGTAGAAGGCCTCATCAACCTCCTCGCCTTGATCAGGAGGTCTGTAGTAGACCCCCACAACTGTATCGCCCACACCAGCCTGCCCCTTAATTCTTACCCACAGACTTTCAACTTGCCCCTCATCAGCCCCTGCACAAAACTCAACACATTCTAGTTGCTCTCTCACATAAAGAGCAACTCCACCACCTCTCGTCCCCGCCCTATCTTTCCGGAAAAGCACATAACCATCCATGGCCACATTCCAGTCATGTGACCTATCCCACCATGTCTCTGTTATTGCTACCAGATCATAACCCTTAGCCCGTACACTGACCTCTAACTCTTCTTGCTTATTCCCCATGCTGCGTGCATTAGCATACAGACATTTCAGGAAACAAACAGAGCACACTGGTGGGACTAAATCCTCCCTAGACCACCTGCCTTCAGGCCCCGGTTCGTCCTTCTTGTGTTTGTCCCTAACAGACCCAGTTTTCTCCCCTTCCCCCTTCACATCTAGTTTAAAGCTCTCTCAATGAGCCCTGCCAAGTCCTGCCCCAAAAGCCTCTTCCCCCTCTGGGACAGGTGCATCCCACCTGCCACCACCAGGCCAGGTGTCTCATATAGCATCCCGTGATCAAAAAAGCCAAAACCCTGTCTTTGGCACCAGTCCCTTAGCCACTCATTGACCTGTAAACTCTTCCTATATACCTCCCCACCCATTCTTACAGGAGGGATGGAGGCAAACACTACTTGCGCTCCAGACCCCCTAACTAGCCGTCCCAGGGCCCTGAAGTCACTCTTCATTGCCCTTACACTTCTTGTGATGATTTCATCACTGCCAACCTGAAAAATCAGCAGTGGATAGTAATCAGAGGAACCCACAAGATTGGGGAGTTTCCTTTTAACATCTCTAATCCGAGCCCCAGGGAGGCAACAGACCTCCCTGTGGGATGGGTCTGGTCGACAGATGGGCCCTTCTGTCCCCCTCAGAAGGGAGTCACCCACCACAACTACTCTCCTTTCCTTCTTGATTGAAGAAGTCCTAAGGACACGGGGTGTCTGACGAGTCCTAGGTGGTTCACTAGGTACAGGAGACCTTCTGGACAGATCGTCCTCTTGTCTGTCTTCTTCCTGATTTTCTGAGTCCAGGGCCTCATATCTGTTTTCTACGGGCACCTGGGGGGATGGTGGGGGTTGGGATGGAATTCTTCTGCCTTTCCGGTGGGGGACCTGTTTCCATTCTCCCCCATCCACCTGGTCTGCATCGGCTGCCTGATGGGAGGAGGGGCAGGGCTTCACCATCTCCTCCTGGATTTCTTTTGCAGTCGAGAGGGTGTGACTCCACCAGTCAATTTCCCTTTCGCACTCCCTAATACTTCTCAGTCTCTCCACCTCCTCCTTAAGCTCTGCCACCATGCTCAGCAAATCACTGACCTGCTCGCATCTAACACAGACCCCATTTTCGCTGTACTCTGGTGCTAACACAAGACTTAAACACTCTGCGCAGCCGGATACCTGAACAGCTGCGTCCATCTTTTTGTTCCTCTTAAGGGGCTCCATCTGTGTGGACACACTCTTCTTCTCAACAGCAACAGTTTTTGCTTTTTTTGAAACCATCTCTAGCCGTGCCTCTCCCGCTTACTCTGCCTGCGCGAACTGCCTCGCTAACTGCCGCTTCACCTTCCTGTTTGCCTGCTCCTGTTCGCCGCGCTCCGGGTCGCTGGCACTCCTGGCAGACACTTTAAATCCCTCGTGGCCCGGCTGGGTGCCGCCCCCTTCTCAGCTGATTGGTCTCCGTAGAAACCCTTCAACAGAAAGGTTACACAGCACGCTGCCGGTAGCCGTTTTTTTAGGGAAAGTGACCCTAATTCTACAAGCAGCATTAAATGGTGACAGACAGGACAAAAGTGCTTGGATCTCTTCAATTCAGGCTGAGAAAGGCTGAAAGATTCCTTGGCCTGTCCTCAGGCATCAAGAGAGCTACCTGAAGAACATCAATACTGGAAAATGATGGTGTCTCCAAAAAACAGTTTTCTTCAAGACCAGGCAGATGCAGGGATGGGTTTTGGGAAATTCAGGTGTATTTTCTCCCAGTCTACCTCAAACCTTGCAAGAAGTGGAGAATCTCCACTGACTTTGACAGGCCATGGGTGAATCCCTCACCATGATCATGGGGCTGTTCCACAGCAAAAAAAACAACAAAACCCAGAAAACCAAAACAACAATCTTTAACTCATGTAAATGAGTCTTAACATTTTAAAACCAACCTGCACAAAGCATGGAAAAGTGTTGATGATTCTGTGAACAGCCCTGCCCTGAGCATCTGTCATCTTCTGCTGATGCCCTCTTGGTCCCCAGGTCCTCAGTGGGCACAGCTGGAGAGAGCAGGGAGCTGCCTGGTGATGCTGGAAATGGAAAAGCTCTGAAAGTATCATTTCACTTCACTTTTCCCTGTTGTCAAATTCCAACCTGAATTGGTTGGAATTCCAACCTGAACTGGTTTTGGAGTCAAGCTTCTTCTCCGAAGCCTGCCACAGTTTTTCTTTTGGAAGGCACTGTGGGCAACAGGATTTCCAGTGGGGTTTTGGTGACAGGAGATCCCACTGTGCTGGATTCCAACCTGGAACTGCCCTGCTCAGGTGATTCCTGGCTCTTGGCATCCTGGTCTTGTGCTGTCCTGGTTTGGGCCAGGATAAAGGTGATTTTCTGTCTTGGACTTTTGCTTTCAGCTGAGTCTCTTGGAAGGAGCTGCACTTGCTGAAATGAACAGCAAGTTTCTCAGGCAGTGGCTGCTGCTGGGACTGATCCCACTCGATGTTTAGAGTTCCAGCTGGAGAATGGGGTGCAGAACCAAGGCCACTGCTCAGCTCTGAGGAACATTTGGCCCTCTGCAAGGAGAAAAGGAGGCAAGAGGTCCCAGCTGCAGCCCTCCTTTGGGGAGGAACAGACAAGAGAAATGGCCAGAATTGACCAAACAGAGGATTCCATCCCATCCACCTCATCCTCAGGAGAAATTGGAGGGATCACCAGGGGCAAAGCCCTTCCTGCTTCCCTTTCTGCACCCATTCCCTGTTTGCTTGGGCATCCTGGGAGGATTCCACCCCTTCCTCTGCCTGTGCTCCTGATCCATGCCAGCCTGAATCTGTGTGTTCCTGCCTCCAGCTCCCCACTGCTGCTGAGCCCAGGAGTCCAGCCTGGACTTTCCCAGGGCTGCCCTGCAGCCTGGGTGGGGATGGGAGAGTTCTTGGGGGAAAGGGGGGAGGAACCTGGGATCCATTTTCCTGGATATTTGTATAGATTTAGTCATTTTTCCTCTTTATCATGACTATTTTATTAAAGCTGTGTAGTTTCGTTTCCAACCCATCAGTCTCTTTCCCTTATTCTCTCTCCTTTCTTTATCAGGGAGGGGAAAGGGATTAATAGGGAATATCTGGTATTTGGTTTAATTGCAGGGCAGTGTTAAACTGTGCTTCAACAGATTCTTCCTTACTACAAGGAGGATGTTGAGGCCTTGGAGTGTGTCCAAAGAAGGACAACAGAGATGGGGAAAGATCTGGAACACAAAGAGTAGTTGAGGGAACTGGGTTTGTTTAGCCTGGAGCAAAGGAGGTTTTGGGGAGACCTTCTTGCTTTCCACAATTCCCTGAGAGGAGGTTGTAGAGAGGTGGGAGTAAGTCTCTTCTCCTATTGCTTACAAGCAATAGAGAAAAAGGAGACAGCCTCAGATTGTGCCTAGGGAGTTTTAGGTTGGATATTAGGAGAAGTTTTTTCACTTAAAGGGTTGTAAACAGTGGTGGAGTTTCCATCCCTGGAGGTACTTGATGTAAAGGTGGTGCTGAGGTTCAGTAGTAGTGGTTTAGTAGAGGTTTAGTTTAGTCGTAGACTTAGTGTTTGGTTAATGGTTGGACTCAATGATCTGAAAGGTCTTTTCCAACCAAAAGGACTCAAGGTACAAAAAAAGAAAGGCCTAGGGGAAAGCAGAAGTTTTTTGCTTGGAAGTTCAGTGGGGACCTCTAAGGTTTTACTACAGCTTGTGCTTCCACTCTGTGATGGGGTCACTCTGTGATGTGTCCAGTCCTCTTCTTCAGTGACCACCACATCGTGCAGAGTCTCCTCTGATTCCTAGGAAGCTTTTTTTGGTCTGGTTGGTCTTGCTTTTCCCTTAAGTCTTTCCATCACCAGGAGCTGCAAGCTCCCAGAAATGTGCTGGGGCTCTTCCTGACCAAAGCAGGGATTTAGAAGCAGATTATTTGTAAGGTCTTTTCCAACCTAAACCATTCTCTGATCCCTTTCTGCTTCTCCCCTGAGGAGGCTCAGCAGATCCCCAAGAGCAGCTCCCTCAAAAGGTCCCACTTCAGGTCTCTTTTTACAGAAAGATCAGCAGGGAACCAGCAAACAGCAGAGGAAAATCCCACGGCATCTTTTCACACCATCAATGTCAAGTGGTTTCTAAGGAACAAAAGTTAGTAGGGGCAAGGACTAGGGAAGTCTTCACCTGGTTGTGCATGAATCTGACTGGCAAGGTGCATTTTATGTAGTGGCACATGAACTTTTGCTTTTTTCATAGCAAACTTCCTCCGAAAATCTTGCTTGGAGGATGCTCTGTACAGTGTAGGTGAAAGAGACCTGGGGGTCCTGGTAGACAAGAAGATGCCCATGAGCCAGCAATGTGCCCTTGTGGCCAAGAAGGCCAATGGCATCCTGGGGTGCATTAGAAAGGGTGTGGTTAGTAGGTCAAGAGAGGTTCTCCTCCCCCTCTATTCTGCATTGGTGAGGCCACACCTGGAGTATTGTGTCCAGTTCTGGGCCCCTCAGTTCAAGAAGGACAGGGAAGTGCTTGAAAGAGTCCAGCGCAGAGCTACTGAGATGATTAAGGGAGTGGAACATCTCCCTTATGAGGAAAGGCTGAGGGAGCTGGGTCTCTTTAGTTTGGAGAAAAGGAGACTGAGGGGTGACCTCATCAATGTTTTCAAATATGTAAGGGGTGAGTGTCAGGGAGATGGAGTTAGGCTTTTCTCAGTGGTGACCAGTGATAGGACAAGGGGTAATGGGTGTAAATTGGAGCATAGGAGGTTCAAGTTGAATATCAGAAAAAATTTTTTTACTGTAAGGGTGACGGAGCCCTGGAACAGGCTGCCCAGGGGGGTTGTGGAGTCTCCTTCACTGGAGACATTCAAAACCCACCTGGACACGTTCCTAGGCAATGTACTCTAGGGGGCCCTGCTCTGGCAGGGGGGGTTGGACTAGATGATCTTTCCAGGTCCCTTCCAACCCCTAGGATTCAATGATTCTATGATCAATGATTCTATGTAAAGTCACTTGAGAGCCAGGCTGGAGGGTTGGACATAAGTCCCAGGTCCTGCAATCTCACTGCCCTAACCTTGCAGTGGGCTTGGCACATGTTGTGGGTGCCATCTGATTAGACATCAGAAAAAAACATCTGGTTTGGGTTAGACATTAGGAAAAAAACCTTTAATTTGAGGGTGGTGAGATCCTGGAAAAAATTGCCCAAGGAAGTTGTGGCTGCCCCATCCCTGGAAGTGTCCAAGGTCAGGTTGGATGGGGCTTGGAGCAACCTGGTGGGAGGTGTCCCTGCCCATGCAGAGGGTTGGAACTGGGTGATCTTTGAGGTCCCTCCCAACCCAAACCATTTGATGATTCTATGATCTGCTTTGTTTTAGCCCTGGGAGCTGAATTCAGCCTGATCCAGAAGCCAATGCTGATGTCAAATCTATAAAAATCTTTCTGCTTGCTCCCAGGTGGGAAAACAAACCTGAAGCAGAGGAAGAAGAGTTAATGACTGGGTTGCAAGGGAAAGAGAAGAAGGGGCTTGGATTTACAGAGCAAATAACAGATAAATCAAGCAGCAGGAGACAAGTTCCTTCAGTGCCAGTTTATTTATCATTGTTTTCTCTGGGCACTGACAGGCTGAGGAGGATGAGGTGGGCAAAAACATCACCTGGTTTGATGGATGAGGTGTGGAAAAGAAAGGAACCTCTGCCAGGCCTTGAGGAGGAGGTTGGGGAGAGGGGTGAAGAGATGAAGGGAGGAATACACCACATTTGGCATTGGGTGGCTCCTTCCCAGCCTTGGCCACCTCCTTGGAGAAGGGAGCAGTTGGTACAAGAGGTAGAAAATTGAGACCAGGTACGGAGTGCTCATCATTTCTGGAATTCTCTTGCAGAGACTGAAGCATCTTCTGAGCCAGGAGCAGCATCCTCACTACTCCCTGCTTCCAGGATTTGCTTACATCTCTCTGGACCTTAGGGATCTTTAGACACTGTAATTCCTTTCTTTCTAATCTAATTTTTTGATTCCCAGGAAAAAAAAATGTACTGTATTCAATCTTCTGGGTGCTGCATACTCTGGGGAAAACAAAAGAGCCCAGAGCTCTGAAAGTGATTAAGTCCCCTATGATTTTATGGATATTTCTCCTTTTCAGGCTTTTCTAGAGCATAGATACCCATTATCCCAACACACACTTCTGCTTCTTGAGCTGCTTAGGGCCTTGGCTCACCTGAACACCTTGGAGATCCCAAACCTACAAGCACAGCCCAGGGATGGAGCACTGAGCTCATGTGAAGGGCTGAAAACTGGACCTCATCTGCAGTGAGGAGCACCCAACCAGAAAGCCAAGGGTGGAAGCAGGGCCTGAAGGAAGGGATGAATGAGAGGGAAAGGCACATGGCTGTGTCTGCCACAAGACCCTGGATGTTCTTTGGTCCAGAAAAAAAGTTTGGGGTATAAAAGATCCTGAGGATTTCACCCATCACCTACTGATCACAGAATCATAGAATGGCTGAGGCTGGAAGAATCAACTCCAACCTCCCTGCCATGGCCAGGGACACCTCTCATCCAGTCAAGGATGCTCAAGGGTTCAACCAACCTGGCCTTGAACACTTCCAAGGAGAGGGAATCCACAGCTTCTCTGGGCAACCTGTTCCAGAGCATCACCACCCTCATTCTAAACAACTTCTTCCTAAGATCCAATCTAAACTTCTTCTCCTTCAGTGTAAAACCATTTCCCCTTCTCCTATCACTGGAGGCTCTTAAGAAATGTCCTCTCATCCAGACCAGGTTGCTCAAGGCCTCATCCAGCCTGGCCTTGAACACTTCCAGGGGGACATCAACTTCTCTGAGCATCTTCCCTAGAGCATCACCACCCTCAGACTGAAGAACTTCTTCCTAAGATCCAGTCTAAACCTCTTCTCCATCAGTTTAAAACTATTTTTTCTTGTCCTTTTGCTGGACACTCTTATGAAAAGTCCCTCTCCACCCTTCCTGTAGGTTTCCTTCAGGGATTGGAAGGCAGCTCTAAGGTCCTCCCAGAGTTTTCTCTTCTGGCTGAACAATCCCAGCTCCCTCATCCTCTCCTCATAGCAGAGATGCTCCAGCCCCTGGATCACCTTTGTGATGCTCCTCTGGACTCATCCCAGCAGATCTGTGTCCTTCCCATGGTGGGAACACCAGAACTGGATGAAATACTGTCACGGTTTAACACTGGCCCGGCAATTAAACCGAGTAACAGACGCTCTCTATTAATCTCTCTCTCCTCCCTGATAAGAAAGGAGAGAGAATAAGGGAGAGAGATTTATGGGCTGGAAACTAAACTACACATCTTTAATGAAACCGTAATGAGAAATAGGAAAAAAATTACTAAATATATACAAATATACAAGAAAATGGATACCACATTCCTCCCCCTTTCCCCCAATAGCTCTCACGTCACCACCGAGGCTGCAGGGCAGCCCTGGGAAAGTCCAGGCTGGACTCCTGGGCTCAGCAGCAGTGGGGAGCTGGAGGCAGGAACACACAGATTCAGGCTGGCACGGATCAGGAGCACAGGCAGAGGAAGGGATGGAATCCTCCCAGGATGCCCAAGCAAACAGGCACAGGGGAAGAAGGGGAAGCAGGAAGGGCTTTGACCCTGGTGATCCCTCCAATTTCTCCTGAGGATGAGGTGGATGGGATGGAATCCTCTGTTTGGTCAATTCTGGCATCTATCTTGTCCCTTCCTCCCCAAAGGAGGGATGCAGGTGGGACCTCTTGATGTTTTCCTCAGAGCTGAGCAGTGTCCTTGGCTCTGCACACCAGTCTCTAGCAGTAACTCTAAACATCAAGTGTTATCAGTCCTAGAAACACACACTGCCTGAGAAACTTGCTGTTCATTTCAGCAAGTGCAACTACTTACAAGAGACTTAGCTAAAAGCAAAAGTCCAAGACAGAAAATCACCTTTATCCTGGCCCAAACCAGGACAAATACTCAAGGTGGGGGCTGACAAATGCAGAATAATAATTCTTCAGTCGTGGAGTTAATGTTGATAAATGTCACAAACCCACAAGATGGTGGCTTTTATTTGAACACAATCCCTACTTGGTCACTCTTGCTGATGGCTTCTTCTGTCAGGCATTTGTATTTTCTCCTCTGACCCTTTTTTCTTGCTGGCTGGTTTAGCTGGCCACCTTCCAGAAGCCCCTAGTCAAAGGAGGAACATCCGGAGCAGGAGAAATTTAATGGTTTCTCATTGCTGTGTCAAACAAAACCAAGAAGTCAATGCAGCTCTGCTGGCCAAGCTCCAATCCCCATGGATGAAAGGTTTAGATCCTGCTTGTCTTGGACTCTCAAAATGTTTGGGATCAAGGAGCTAAGAAGAGGCTGTTCTATCCATCTGTGCCCATGATCAGTTGCCCAACCCCATAAATATGTCCAGACCCTTTTCCTTGAGCCATTACTGACTGGATCTTGGGGTTCTGACAGGAAGCTGAACATGAGCCAGCAGTGTGCCCAGGTGGCCAAGAAGGCCAATGGCATCCTGGGCTGGCTCAGGAACAGCGTGGCCAGCAGGTCCAGGGAAGGGATTCTGCCCCTGTGCTCAGCCCTGGGGAGGCCACAGCTTGAGTCCTGTGTCCAGTTCTGGGCCCCTCAGTTCAAGAAGGAGATTGAGGTCCTGGAACAGGTCCAAAGGAGGGCAACCAGGCTGGTGAAGGGACTCGAGCACAGGCCCTATGAAGAGAGGCTGAGAGAGCTGGGGGTGTTCAGCCTGAAGAAGAGGAGGCTCAGGGGAGACCTCATCACTCTCTCCAACTCCCTGAAAGGAGGTTGGAGCCAGGTGGGAGTTGGTCTCTTTTCGCAGATGACTTTCAACAAGACAAGAGGACACAGTCTTAAGTTGTGCCAGGGGAGATTTAGGCTGGATATCAGAAAGAATTTTTTTACGGAGAGGGTGATCAGGCAATGGAATGGGCTGCCCAGTGAGGTGGTGGATTCTCCATCCCTGGAGACATTTAAAAAGAGACTGGATGTGGCACTCAGTGCCATGGTCTAGCAACCGCACCGGTGGGTCAAGGGTTGGACTTGATGATCTCTGAGGTCCCTTCCAACCCAGCTAATTCTATGATTCTATGATTCTTTCAGTTCAGGTAGGGTTCCTTCATCCTGGAAGGTCAAGTTCTATCCAGCAGGAAGGAAGAAGGAAGGAAGAAAATCCAGCAGGAACGTGAAGCACTACAAAGATTCTGCTCATTTTTGAAAGAGCCAAGGTCACTTCCTTGTCTGCATTAAAGGGAAGCAAAATGGGTGCAACGAGATGAGTATCTTTCTAGAAGCTGATACACCCCAAGTGGGACCTCTTCCTGCCCACTACAAACCAGTTTGGATCTACCTCCCCCTAACCACAGAGGCAACAACCATGGCCACAGATCCCAGTTTTACCATCATCCCAAGGGATTCACAGCTCCCTGTGTTGGCTTAGGCAAGCAAGCCCTCTGGGACATCATAAAAAATGAGCATTTTTCTCCAATTTGGGGGATTTTGTCACTTTTGGCTCTTGCTACTACCAGAACTCCCCAAACTCATCCCTTGTAAGGGACAGGGGAAAGGAGGGGGTTGGAGCAGTCTTCTTGTCAAGCTTCCAGGCTCTTCCACAGCTTGGGGTGGGGGGGAATTTCTTTATTTAGAGGAATTCCCTTCCCCCACAGCAGCACTTGCCCCGTTATGCATCACTTGGCTGTCTTTGCCTTTCCCCCTCGTTGGGAACCCAGCAAATCAGTGGAATTAAAAATAAAGCAGAACTTTCTTTTAATGTCCCATTAAAGAGCAAGGCAAAACTGCCTGGTTTACTCCTTTTTTTTTTTTCTAATTATTTTAGGGTTGGTGGGTGGTTGTTTTTTTTTTCTTTCCTTAGATGGCTGGGAAGAAGCCTTTGGATTGAAGAGGGATTTCAATAATTACCTTCTGATTCAGCCCCTGATATGGTGCCCTATCCCCAAAGCACAGGCCCTGCACGCCTGCCCTTCATCTGAAACTCCAAGGGAAGCAGTTTAAACATGAAGCCACATTGATATTCAAATAGATTATCATGCAGGCAAATGGAGGTAGCATTCCAGCCAGCAGCGTGTGAAAGAGCAACTAATGGATTAATATTTATGGTTGAGTATAAGCCACGTTTTAGGATACTGCCTCTGGAAGGGATGTATGATGAACTCCTTTTTTTTTTTTTCCAGCCCCCTCCTCCTCCTCCATCCCCACCTCAGCCACTCCATCTCTCTTTCTTTCTTCTTTGCATCTCCCTCCTCCTCTCCGGCCAGGATACAGCAGCCTCCTGGCACCACTGATCTTGGCAAAATTGATGACTGGACTTTAGGATCCATTAGAAAAACAAATTCTTAAACAGTGTCTTCTAAAATCAATCACTTTTACCTTCAGTGGGATTTATCTCTGGCTTGCCTGACCCTTATTGCCAAGATTCATGTCTCCCAAGAATTAAAAAATGACCGAGTGGCTAAACTCAAGGCAGGAGGCACCCACCTCCCCTCTCCTCATTTACTGCATCCAGCTCTGGAGCCCTCAAGACAGGAAGGACATGGAGCTGAAGGGCCACAAAAATCATCAGGGAGCTGGAACACCTCTCCTACAAAGCCAGGATGAGGGAGCTGGGGTTGTTCAGCCTGGAGAAAAGAAAGCTTCATGGAGAGCTAAAAGTGACCTTCCAGTATCTGAAGGGGGAATAGAGGAAGGATGGAAAGGGAATGTTTGCAAGGGAGTGATAGGATGAGGGGCAATGGTTTGAAATTAGAGAAGAAAAGATTTGGATTGGATGTTAGGAAAAAGTTCTTTACCATGAGGGGAGTGGAAAAATAGAAGAGGTTGCTCAGGGAGGTGGTTGAGGCCTCATCCCTGGAGATATTCAAGGAGGCTCTGGAGCACCCTGATCTGGTTGAGGGTGTTCTTACTGCAGGGGGGTTTGGACTGGGTGACCTTTGGAGGTCCCTTGCAACCCAAATTATTCTATGATTTTATGACCTCCCCACTGAGATGGTTTGGGATATATCTGTGCTTTCGAGTGCCAGCAGTATCATAGAATCATAGAATCATAGAATCCTAGGGGTTGGAAGGGACCTCGAAAGATCATCTAGTCCAACCCCTCCTGCCAGAGCAGGGCCCCCTAGAGTACATCCCCTAGGAACGTGTCCAGGTGGGTTTTGAATGTCTCCAGTGAAGGAGACTCCACAACCCCCCTGGGCAGCCTGTTCCAGGGCTCCGTCACCCTTACAGTAAAAAAATTTTTTCTGATATTCAACTTGAACCTCCTATGCTCCAATTTACACCCATTACCCCTTGTCCTATCACTGGTCACCACTGAGAAAAGCCTAACTCCATCTCCCTGACACTCACCCCTTACATATTTGAAAACATTGATGAGGTCACCTCTCAGTCTCCTTTTCTCCAAACTAAAGAGACCCAGCTCCCTCAGCCTTTCCTCATAAGGGAGATGTTCCACTCCCTTAATCATCTCAGTAGCTCTGCGCTGGACTCTTTCAAGCACTTCCCTGTCCTTCTTGAACTGAGGGGCCCAGAACTGGACACAATACTCCAGGTGTGGCCTCACCAATGCAGAATAGAGGGGGAGGAGAACCTCTCTTGACCTACTAACCACACCCTTTCTAATGCACCCCAGGATGCCATTGGCCTTCTTGGCCACAAGGGCACATTGCTGGCTCATGGTCATAGAGGCAGGAGATCTGGTTTCATGGGTTTCCTGAATGGATCCCTGGATCTCCTAATGGAGAGGTGGCACATCCCTCAGCTACACTTTCCAGTCCAGAGCTGGTGATCAGCAGCTTGCAGGAATAAGGAGAAAGATGCTGCAAAAGGGAATCAAAATAGAGAAATAATAATAGGTCAAGAGGGAATGGGTTCACGTTGCACCAGGGGGGGTTCAGATGAGCTATGAGGAAAAATTTCTTCACTGAAAGGCTGGTGAAGCATTGGAACAAGTTGCCCAGGGTGGTGGTAGAGTCACCATCCCTGGAAGTATTTAAAAAACTTGTAAATGTGGAGCTTCAGATGATTTAGTGGTTAAGGTGGTTTGGGACTGATGGTTGGACTCGATCTTGGAGGTCCTTTCCAACCAGGATGATGATTTTATTCTATAATATAATGACTAAATATTAAGGTGGGATGATTAGGAGTCTTTCTTCCATCCTAATGGATTGCCTGAATTCATCCCTGCTGACACCAGAGAAGTTCTGTTCTGTCAAGTGGCTTCTGCTGTGAAATTTGTCAGGGTTGCACAACACCAGGTGATAAATCCATGGGGAAGAAAACCAACCAGGGAACCAGAGCAGAAAGAGTTGTAGCAGCAAGAAAGGGCTTCATGGCACGGAGATCCAAACCCAAGAGATGAACAGGAGAGAGGAATAAAGTCCTCAGGAACGGACTTGAGGAGCACAGGAAAGAGATCTGGGTGGATTTTGGGTTGTGACTGAAAATTTAATCATGGTTTGTGCCACACGTAGGGTAAATTTTTTTATTTCCTATTTATTTGGGTTGTACTTCCAGTGGCACATCTGGAATTTGGCTGGAAGAGAAGAAATTGCAGCCACCTGACACCAAGGCAACCAAATCAGCATGAAAAAACATCTTCTGAGGGCTCCTTCCACCTGACTATTGAAAAAGGTTTGGGATTTTGCACCCCTGGGAGGGAGTCTGGTTGAAGATGCTATCGTGGTTTTTCCCCTTGAATTTTTTTCATCTGGTGATGGGAGAAGTCCAGGCAGCATCTCTCTCCAATGATTTCTCCTATGAGATATGCAAAGTTGACCAAAATCAGACCTATTCTTGCAAATTTTAAGATCCTCCCTCAGTCCCAGGGGTCCCTGGGTTTCATTTTACATCGAGCTCACTGGAAAGAAATAATAGGAAAAACTCTCCAGCCACTTTTTTCCCAGGTAAACCCTGCTTCCAGGCATCTAACCCAAACTAACAGAGGGAAGAGGTGAATTTAACTCTTGATTTTATCCTCGTGGTACTTCTCAGGGTCTTTTCTTCTCATTTTACTCTGGTCCAGCCCAGCACAGGCAGGCTGGGTTGGTTGAGTGTCTTAAAATAAGAGGAGGTAGAAGAGATTTAACAAGTGAAGAAGAAGGGAAAGGGCATTTCAGAGCCTCCTCAGCCCCACTGAGCATCCTCCCTTTTTTTTTTTTTTTAGCTTCAGAGGTAGAAGAGATTTAACAAGTGAAGAAGAAGGGAAAGGGCATTTCAGAGCCTCCTCAGCCCCACTGAGCATCCTCCCCCTTTTTTTTTTTTTAGCTTCAGAGATGGGAGGGGATGATGCCAGAACATAAGTAAATTCAGAGAGAAGCTCATAATTCCTATCGATTCTCAAGCAGCCAGCACGAGGTGTATAAAAATGCTTGTTCTATCATTTAGAAAAATGGCAATGTTATGATAGAACTGATTGATTTTCCTCTTTAGGAATATTCATAAACACTGGTTCCAAGAACTGATAAATCTCCTTTCCCCTGCGCAGGCTAAATCACTCCCCAGCACTTCCCAGAGCTCCAAGGGGGGGAGGGGAGGGGGGTGTTAAGAGAGGTTTTTTAGTTCTAATTCCTTCCAAAAGAGCTGTAAAAAGGGGGAGAGTCAGGGGGCTTGGTGGCCAAGTGACCCACAGCCTCCCAATGCCAGCCCTGGGGGAATTCCAAAGGAAATTTGCTGGAGAAAGCTGATGAAAAAAGATCAAAAGTTGCAGGCAGTTTTTGTTTTGGCTGAGATTTCCATTTTTTTTCCCACTCTTCTCTTGGAAATATGAACTCCATCTGGGATGTAAATCCTCCTTCCTTAAGGATCCTGCCCCTGGGAATGTGTCACCTCATCATGGCCTTAATTCCTTATTCCTTCATTTCTCCTTCATTGGCACAGGACACTTGAACCATGCTCAGTGTTAGTGCCTTGTCCTCTTGGACCAGAGCTAAATAATAATAAAATAAAATAAAATAATAATAATAATAATAATAATAATAATAATAAATTTGAATATAAATGTATTGTGTATATGATTATATATTTATTTTATTCTATAGAAAAATAAATATTTATTTTATTCTATAGAAAACCATTTATTTATAATATAAAATATATATTTATAATATAAACCAAATATAAATTAAAGAATAAAAATTATAATAAATAAAATGCCTCCCACTGCATCATCTTGCTATGTTTCAGGGAGAACTTTTCTATCCTCTTCCCTGGGCTTGACCAAGGAGCAGATCCCCTAATTCCTGGGGTTTCCAGGTTCCTGCTGCCTCAGGTGTCCCTGGCTGCCTGGCCACATGGCAACACATTTATGCTGCTTGTCATTTTTTTTCTGGTTATGAGCCACCAAACAATGCTCCTTGCATGCCCTGGAGGCAACACCAAAGGAAACATTTCTCACAGCAAGGAAAAAACCACAGCAGTTTTATTAAAAATTAAAAATTCTTCCCTCTCTTTCCTGAAGGTGAGCGTTTGGAGAGAGAGATTTTTTTTTTATTATTTTTTTTTTTCCAGGGCTACTTGATTAGAAAAAAATTAAAATGTTTTCAGGCTCAGGGAGTTTCTCCCTAGAAATCCAGCCTGGGTTATAAGCTTGAGCTCATCCCAGCTGCAGTCACATCACTGCATCACCTGTGTAAATTGCTAGAGCTGCAAAAAAGCAGCAAGAGCAAACGATTCTCACTTGTCCAGGTCACTCCTAACATCTTGCCTAGAGGGTAACACTGAAAATGTGGATTTGCAGCAGCAGGCAGGATATTTTGATATCCAAAGAGCAGCTTTTTCTGCTGAGACGCAGGGAGGGAGAAAAGAAAAAAAAAAAAAAAAAAAAAGAAAATACATGTGTGTCCCGTTAAAAAATATTGGCGATTTTTATTACCTTTTAGATTTTACTTCTGCAGCAATCTATTTTAATGAGGTCAGCCTGCCTGGCACCAGGTACCCAGGCTAAGTGGAGTAGTTTAATATCAGGATCAGGGAGGAGAGGAGCACTGAGGAAAGGGGAGGTCTGGTTGCCTGAGACACCAGGGCCCTATATCACGTAAACGCACGGCGTAAAAAATTGACTCAGTTTGCACATTTTTAACTGTATTCGAAATCGACGAAAAGTGTAATTATAAAAAGGGATATATCTGCTGGGGTAGGTGGAGGATTTTGATGAAGCCACTTGGAAAGCAGCAGCTTTTCTGTAGGAAAAAAAAAAAAAATGCTTATTAGTGCAGAGCGGAGATTTATTAGATGGTGTGATTATTTATTAGAATATACCTTGTGGAGAAAGGACTGTATTATCTATATATTTCCTGTGTTACAACTATAGGTAATCAGTGTTAATACTCCTGCAGTTTAAGATTTGCTTTTAGAAAGCCACTTTTACTGATGTTGTTTCTCTCTTTTAAGGAGTAGTTACATGTGCTGCAAATGGGAGCATAAGGAAATTCTTCCTCTCCAGCTGCAAAACTGTAAATTTACACCAAAAAAAAAAAAAAATATTCCTCTTGGAGGCAAGCATAGGGTGAGCCCAAAAGGTGTCCTCCATGAGAAGTGTTGGGTTCAGCTTTTTCTCTCTCTTTTTTTTGTCTTAGTCAGGAAAAAAAGTGTCATGACCACAGTGCCTGGAGGTATCCTGCACCCTCCTCCTTGTAACCTCCTTGTAACCAAGTAGATTGGGAAAGACCTTGGCCCTGATGTCTTGGATTTTGGGGTCCACATGGGGACCCCAATCAGGGTAATAAGATTATAGAATCATCATGGTTGGACCTTCAAGATCATCGAGTCCAAGCCTCACCTTGACCACTAAACCATTCCAGACCATGTGGGGCAGAAAAGAGGCTTTGTTGCCAATCCCCTATGATATTTTCCCAGAAATGGGGCTGCTCCTTACCTCTGGATGTCATCTTGGTGGTTTGTGCCTCGGGGGAATGTAGAAGGGAGGAAGACTGACAGACCCAAAATTCGATAGAGAAATTGATAGACATCTCTAGTGGAGATGGGCAAATGGCTGGAGGGAGGTTTGGGGATAGATGAGTGTGCTTGGGAGATAGATTTGGAGGGATCCTATCTGCCTCAGATAAGATCAATACATCTACAGCTCCTTTACACCCATCTGTTGGCTATCAATGGCCACCTGAGTTATTTTATCTTTTCTCTTTTGCAGGCTGCAGGAAATATTTCACCTGCATCCACCCACGTGGAAAGGAAAGTGAAACCATCAGAAACTCAAGAGGCAGATGCTACAGAAAGCCTAAACTACACCTTTAACCTCTTTCTTACTTTTTCTCCTCCACGTTGCTCTTTGCTGCCAATTCGATGTTGACACCAGTGAGGTCCCAGAGGTGCCCAGATTTTTAGGTGCTGACTTTGAGAAGATGGGACCTGTCTGGATGCCACCTTTGCAACCTGCTCTAGGCGACCCTGCTCTGAATTAAATTATTTTGAATTAAATGATCTCTAGAAATCCCTTCTTACTCCTCCCATTCCGTGACTCTCGCCCACGGCAGCACCAAGTTGTGCTCTTACTGTAAAGTTGGAGTAAAGAGCCCCCGGGAATTGTGCAACAAACTGCTTAACTTGCTGTTTTCCCTCCATCCTCTCTCTCTTTCTCTTTCTCTCTCCCCTCCCCATTCCTCCCACCCCCAGCCTCCCCCTGGGCTTGGCTGCTTATTGCCAGCGGAATCGATTAGAGCGTGAAACACCTTCGGGATGCTTCCCTCCCCCCTTTCCCCCTGGCCCCATCTTCTGCCCTTTCTTCTCACTCCCATCACCTCTCCCAGCCTCCATCAACCCCCCACCCCCTCCCACCTCCTCTCACCTCCTCCCTCCCCACCTTCCTCCAGCTCTGCTGAGCCCGACCAATCCATCACCCTGTCAGAGCTGTGTGACAGCCCTTCATAAATGCACCACAATGAGCAGAAATAAGCAAGGGAGCAGCCCTCAGCCCTCAACCACTTTAGCAAAGCAGGCAACATCTGAGAAGCTGAGTCCCAGCATGCTGGAGATTGAAATTGGGAAATTGGTTCTACTTCTCTTCAGCAGTGCATTTTTTTTTTTTTTTATTTATTTCTATATTTATTTATTTTTTTAAGCATACCTATATATTCTCTCCGTACACAGATATCTATTTAAGGTAATTCTCTCCCACTTAAATCTCCAGTGCTTATTACACACGGGCACCGTGGCCCAGTTGCTCTCTCTCTCTCTCCTCTCTCTCTCTCTCTCTCTCTCTTTCCCCTCAACAGTGGTAGATTATGAGAGGATTTTATTGGTAAAGTTGCTTTGTCTGCAGAAACCTGCTGGCTTCAGCAGATTGAGGCTGGGAAGCAGGGTTGGGCTCCTGGCTGCCACACTGAGCTCCCCCCCAAAGCTGTCTGGGGCAACCAGGTTGTTGGGGTCTCCTTCTGGATTTTTGGCAATCACCCCAAGACCACTTCTTTCAGGGCTTGCAAGAAAAGCCCCGTGTGGCTTGCAAGTGGGGTGGGGTGCAAGTACTTATTCTCAGCCAGAGGATGGAGGAGGGAGTTAATGCACATCCTGAGCCTCCAGGAGAGGCACAGATGTCTGAGCTCACTCTGGAACCACTCTGGAGTCAAAGGGCAATGGCCCAGGGGAGATCATCTCATCCTGAAGGGTGATGTCTGCACTGCTCAGATGAATGATGAGCTTGAGCCCCTTTGGCTTGGATGTCATCAACCATAATGGGTTGAACTGGGATGGATGGACAACCCCCCTTTTGTAGGCACTTAGGGGAGATGAATCCCACATGAAGTGTTGAACTGAGAGCTTTTCAGAGCAGAAGAGACCCTATGCAGAGCTTCTGCAGGGCTTGGGAGGAAGGGACTCTTGGTGTTGTCTTTGGGTGAAATGAAGGTGATGAGTTTCATGGTAGATAGACCCAAGCTGGCAGATGAATCAGAGAATGACAGAGTGGCTGAGGTTGGAAGGGACCTTAGAGATCTTCTCCTCCAAACTTCTGGACATCTTTCCAGCCCAGGTTGCTCAAAGTTTCATCCAGTCTGGCCTTGACTGGGAGAGGGCATCCACAACTTCTCTGGGCAGTCTGTTCCAGAGTCTCACCACCCTCAGACTGAAGAACTTTTTCCTAAGATCCAGTCGAAACCTCTTCTCCTTCAGTTTAAATCCATTTTCCCTTGTTCTGTCACTGGACACTCTTATGAAAAGCCTTTTTCCAACATTCCTGTAGGTTCCCTTCAGGGATTGGAAGGCAGCTCCAAGGTCCACTTGGAGTTTTAACTTCTTTGGGCTGAACAATCCTAAAAACCTTGTATGTCCACCCCAATGGCATGGACAGGTTGGAGACCTTTTTATTTTGAGATGAGGCTGGAATGATGAGTGATGTCCTGGCTCCAATCTTGGAGACTCAAGGTTGACCACCTTGACACCTCGAGCCATGGCTCCAGTTCTCCATGGCCACTTCCAGTGGAAAGACTGTGGAATATTGCATGAAATTAGGAGATGGCAGGGTTGGAACAAAGTGGTTTCATACTTCAGCCATGAGGGTACTTGCTGTGAGATGTTGTGGGTGTTAACATCTTCACGAGGGTTAAAAAAAACAGAAAAAAAGAGAAATTGGATGGATTAATGTAGGAAAACATAAAAAAATCTGTGAAGGGCTGTGAAACACAAGAGTGCCTCTAGTTCAGGAGTTACAAAATGTAACTTGTTGAAAGGTAAGATGGTATTTTGAGGAGTTCTCCCTAGGACCAGTTTGTTCTGATGCTCTCTGTGAATTCCTGCTGGGAGATGAGCTCTTAGGCTGAGCTGGTTTGGCCTTTCCTATGAAACAGCCTGAATGGCACCAGGTACCTGAGATGTCACCTAAAAGGAAGCCACCCTTATGAGTTCTTATCCTATAACTCCTGCCACACACATCAAATATCTGCAAATCTCTCCAGAACTCGAAATAATTCCAGGCAGTCACTTCCCAGCCAGCCGTGGTTTCATCAGACCATTGGCTTTGGTCAATTGATTTTATGGTTCTATAATATTCATGGAAAAGGCTTCAGGAAGCCTTTGGGGTGCCTGGAACTAAAAAACAATTAAATCTGTTGATTTTGTAACTCATCAGGGGGAGCTGACCTCCCACCAGTGAGGAGGGTGGGCTTGGATGTCACTTAAGGCTGACACTTACATCCAAATTCCCCACAGTCACAGAATTAGGGAATTTTTTTGGTTGGAAGTGACCTTTAAGATCATCAAGTCCAATCATCAACCCAGAACACTGCCAATTCCACCACTAGACCAGGTCCCTCAGCACCACATCTACGCAGCTGTGAAATCCCTCCAGGGATGGGGACTCCACCACTGCCCTGGGCAGCCTGTGCCAGGGTCTGGCAACACTTCCCATGGAGAAATTGTTCTTAAAATCCAATAAAACCTTCTCTTGGTACAACTTGAGGCCATTTCCTCTTGTCCAATCACTTGTTACTTGGGAGAAGAGACCAACATCTTCAACCTCTTTTCAGATTTCTGTTGAGAGCAAGAAGCTCACCCCTCATCATCCTTTTCTCCAGGCTGAACAACCCCAGTTCCCTCATAAGACTTGTGCTCCAGACCCTTCACCAGCTTCTTTGGCCCTCTCTGGATTCACCCTTACACCTCAACATCATTCTTTTGGTGAGGGATCCAAAGCTGACCTCAGGATCCAAGGTGCATCCTTGCCCATGCCAAGCACAGGGAGAAAATCCCTGCCCTTCTGATGGCCACACTATAAACCAGGATGTTGTTGGCTTCTTTGGCCACCTGGGCACATGTTGGGTTATATTCAGTCAACCAACATCTCCAGGTCCTTTTCTGCTGGGCAGTTTTCCTACCACTCTTCTCTAAATGTCTAAGTTTGGCTGGGGTTGTTGTGACCCAAGTGGAGGACCAAGCACTGAGCCTCGTTCAACCTCATCCAATTGGCCTCAAGCCCATCATTCCATCCAATCCAGATCCCTCTGTAGGAATTTCCTCATTATTCACCCACCTGCATGGGGTTTTCAAAGGATAAAAATCACCTTAATCAGTGTCACACAAGAAAGCTCCTCACCAAAACTGCAGAGTGCACTTGGTTCACCTCTTGCCATTTCAGCCATTAGGCCATCAGTTTCCCTAAGAGCCCAGGAGCTTCTCCCTGGTGATCATTAATCCTGGGAAATTGTTAAGAGGCAGATAATTAATCGTCGTGAGTCACTAAAAAAAAAAAAAAAAAAAATGATCATTCTATTCAGAAAATTACCAGGATGTTCTGCAAAAATGTTAATGCTTGCAGCCATAAAATGAATGGTGAGCTACAGCACCAGCTGCCAGGAGATCCATGAGTTACAATCCCATGGTTGGATGCAAAGAGGCAGAGATTCCAGACGTTTCTGAAGAGAGGCAAAGTGAATTCACTGGGTGGCAGTTTCGTTTTATGATCATTTATTTCCTGCTCCAGAGTCCTCAATTGACTATTAATGGCTGAACCAGGGCTAAGAACTGCTTTGCTGATACCAGGTTGGCACGAAGATATTCTTCATATTTATTTTGCACCTGGCTATTGGGATTTTACTGCAAACAGCTAAAAAAAAAAAAAAAAAAAAAAGGATTTGGGAAATCACGGCAATCATAAAATTATAGAATGGATAAAGTTGGAAGGGACCCTAAAGCTCATCCAGTTCCAACCCCCTGCATGGGCAGGGACACCTCCCACCAGCCCAGGTTGCTCCAAGCCCCATCCAACCTGGCCTGAGGCACTGCCAGGGATGGGGCAGCCACAACTTCCTTGGGAAACCTGTGCCAGGGTCTCACCACCCTCAAATTAAAGAATTTCTTCCTCATGTCCAACCTCAATCTCCCCTCTTTCAGTTTTAACCCATTTCCCTTGTCCTCTCCCTACCCCCCCATGTCCAAAGCCCTCCCCCAGCTTTCTTGGAGCCCCTTCAGATATTGGGAGGTTGCTCTAAGGTCACCTTGGAGCCTCCTCTTCTCCAGGCTGAACAACCCCAATCCCTCAGCCTGGCTTCCCAGGGAGCTGCTCCAACCCTCTGAGCATTTCAGTGGCTCCTCTGGACATGTCCCAGGAGCTCTGTGTCCTTCTGATGTTGGGGACTCCAGAACTGGACCCAGTACTCCAGGTGGGTTCTCACATGAGCAATGGTGGTCAGATTATCAGGACTTTATTCCACTGCCTCCTGGAGATAAATGACTCAGAGCTGAAGAAGAGCAGGGAGAGAAATTTAGAATTAGGAGGTCTGGGATTTCATTGCTGAGAAATGACTCTTCGTCTGCTTTCCAATCAACACCTTGGTGAGGCAGTGGGAAAGGTGGTCTGAACACAGTCCTTGTCCTCATATTCCAATAAATCCAACCCAGTGAAGCTTAGGGAGTGGACCTGGTAGGTCTCCAAAGATTTGGGTTTGGAGTCAGGACGACTCCTCACTTTCCATCCAGCAGATTTCTCGTCATTCAGAATGCTAATGGTGCTTATTCAAGGACCTAGCTGAAGTGGGCAGGTGTAAAGAAGGACACAGGGTGGTTTTGGAAGGGATTTCTCTCATCTTTCTTCTAGATAAGACCTGACATATTTATTGATTTCCATTTCTTATGGACTAGCATTTGCACCACTTAGTGTTACTCCACAAATGGAATAAGGAGATGACTCAGGTCACAGCTGGTTTCCCAAATAGGGGCTGGGGTGGTTTTTTTTTTTTTTGTTGTTGTTGTTCAAGAAATGTGCAGTTTCCAAATAATTAGCTCTTTGGCTTTCCTTTCCATGCCTGTATTCCAATGACTTCACCTCCCAGCAATGGGGTGGGTCTCCTGGCTCTCAGGTCACTTGTCTGCGAGGGATGCTGACACCTCCTCCCATATCTCCCAGGGTTTTGTTTTCCCTGTTTTTCACACGTCTGCTTTTGAATCTTTCTGTGGACAGCAGCTCCAGAAGGAAATGAACCACCTAACCCCACTCTCACAGCTGGAATGGCAAAGGTACCCTTGGCATATGACAAGGGAAGCCACCCAGCAGGATGTGCTGTGGGTTGGGTGGAATTTGCTGAATAGATGTTGAAACTTGGAGTAAGAAAACCCCACAGACCCAGAAGGCTTTCTGCTTTAGATGAACATTTCCACACCAGGGTTCACCTCCCTCCCACCAGGACTAACCTCCCCATCACCAGGATCAACTGGGATCTTCTTGACAGCTGTAGGAAATGCCCAGTTGCTGAGGGTAAGGGTGGAGTTGGACAGTTTAGGGTCAAGGGAAGAAGCCTCAATGATTGGGGAGCTACAGGGCCAGAACTAAAGGAAGAGAATGAAAAAATTAGGACTGTTTCTCTCAAATTAAAAACTGCCTTCAAATCAAACAAACAAAACAGCAAGAGGGAGGGAGTCATCTGCTCTCTGTGTCCCTGGTGGGCAGGTTTAGAGGATGACACAGCAAGACTTAAGCCAGACATTAGGCAAAGTTCCCCAGCTGAAAGGAGTGAAGCAATGTCTGGGAAGGAGGGGAATCTGAAAGATGGGAAGGGTTCAAGAGTAGGTCAGGAGAAACACCTCTCAAGAGCTACATGGGTCTTGCTGCTCCTATCCTCAGGAGCAGTGTGACTCCATAACCCTCCAGTGTCCATCCCTGCCCTGTTTTTTCCAGGCCTTAGAGTCTACATTTTCAGGTTATCAGAAACTCAACTAGAAAACAGCCTTCAAAAAGTCATCCCTTTGGTTTTTGCTGATCAAAGCCAGCCTCAGAGGACTGACTGAGAGCTTCCTGACTCCATGGCTGATCACTCTTCAATGCTTTCAGTTTTAATGAACTGTCTGAGAGGAGGGAAGTGAGACATGAAGGTGCTCTGTCCCATGGAGGTGTGAGAAATGTGTCACTGAGGCCTCCTTTGATGGCCTTTGACTTGGGTGATGTGCTGCAGGGAAGCCCAGCTGGTTTAGGGTTTGAGTTTTCTGCCCCACATCATTAGCAGCTTGTGACATGTGCCAGGCAACAGGTATCACCCTATGGGAACAGAAACCATGCCAAGCCACAGCAGCAAAGGAGCAAGGGGAAAATGCAGCAGGAAGCCTCCACAAGAAGGCTTCACCTGCACCCCATCCACCTCTGCTCATTGCAGGCAGGTGGCACTGAAGATGAAGAGCGATGGCAGGGCTGGTGGAAGAGGTAGAAATGCTCAAAGACAGAGACAAATCAAGACAAATCAAGTGCCACAGCCAATTATAGAAGAGCTGCTGAAAGGAGCTTCTCTGCTTGCAGTGGTCTTCTTCAGGTGGGGCATCCCACAGGGCCCAAGATTGTTTCCTCTGCAACACGTCCAGATCTCTTCTCTGATGTGACAGATGTCATGGTCCTCTCTATGGACACAAATCCATCAATATTTTCAATAATTGCCAGCCCAGGGCCCAAAGTCCCTGTCCCAGGCAACCTAAGGAAGAGCAGAGATACACTTGGAAGATGTGTTCAGGTCCAGGGGATCCCCCACTCTCAGGATGTCCCCACATTAAACTCCACCTATGCCCCTAAAATATATTGAGATGGAAAGAGATGAAAAGAGGGAACAGCCCAAACTGACTCAGAGAATCATGGAATGTTTTGTTGGAAAGGAACCTTCAGAGGTCATCATCTAATCCCTGCAACGAGCAGGAACATCTTTAGCTAGATCAGATTACTCAGATTAAGAATATTCTAAATTGGCCACTTACAGGGCTGGTACAGGGATGTACAAGGAACCACTTATTGAAGACTTGATAATGATAAATGAAATGATAAATGATAAATGAAAGGAAAAAAAAAATACATTTATCAGAGATGGGTGGTGCCCATCTCTCTGGAGATCTTCCTTAAGTAACAGATTTTCCAGGAAAAGCAGAATGCAGAAAATCTCATTGGTCTGAATTTAGCAAAGAGTGTGGTTTGGCACCTCATGGATAATCTGAGAAGAAGCTGGAGAAAGGATCTGGATGGGAGCTGTGAGATGGGTAAAGAACTTGCAGGTTGGGAGAGGACAAATGCTGAGAGGGGAAATACCAGGTTGAAGGGAAGTGAACTAGAGGAATTCCTTAAAGATTTCTTTGGAACCACTTTTATTTCATAATTTGTTGTGTTTTCCATCTCATTTCAAAGAAGGGGAGTCTACCAATGACATCTGCTGATGATATGAACTTAGGAGGCAAAACTCACATCCAGAAATTGCTAGATGACTTGGAGAGGTTTTTCTTGAGGTCACCATGGAAGGGTTGATGTTAAAGTGGGACAGAAGGATGATGTAGGGCTAGAGGAGCAAACAACACAGCTTTAAGGAGCAACCAAAAGATTTGGGCTTGACTACTTAGCAAAAGGTGATCTGAGAAATCTTGTGGTTGCTTTCTCTAAGTGTTCAGGGGACAAACACAAGGGATGGAAAAGAATGGTTTTTGGGGGCTGAAAAAATGTGGGGTTTTTTTGGGCTACTACTCTGAGTAGCATAAAGAAATGAAAATAAACTGTTCAGAGAGGTTACAGAAAAGCTGTGTTTGTATTCTTCCTGGAGATGCACAATGACAGGAGGAGAGGAAACAGATGTAGAAGAAATTTTAACTTGACACTAGGATAAAAATTTGCTTGTGAGGGTGAAGACTCTTAGAGATCTCCATCCTTAGAGGTGTCCAGCAATGAGCCCTCTGGCCAAGAAGGCCAATGGCATCCTGGGGTGCATTAGAAGGGGGGTGGTCAGTAGGTCAAGAGAGGTTCTCCTCCCTCTCTACTCTGCCCTGGTGAGGCCACATCTGGAATTTTGTTTCCAGTTCTGGGCTCCTCAGTTCCAGAAGGACAGGGAACTGCTGGAGAGAGTCCAGAGCAGAGGCACCAAGGTGATGAAGGGAGTGGAACATCTGATGAGGAAAGGCTGAGGGAGGAGAAGAGGAGACTGAGGGGTGAGCTCATTAATGGTTATAAATCTGTAAAGGGTGAGTGCCAGGAGGATGGAGCCAGGAGCTTCTCAGGGATGTCCCCTGATGGGACAAGGGACAATGGGTACAAACTGCAGCACAGGAGGTTCCACGTCAATAAAAGATTTTTCACTGTGAGGGTGATGGAGCCCAGGCTGCCCAGGGAGGTTGTGGAGTCTCCTTCCCTGGAGACATTCAAACCTCACCTGGATGTGTCCCTGTGTCACCTGCTGGAGGTGACCCTGCTCTGCCAGGGGGGTTGGATTGGGTGATCTTTTGAGGTCCCTTCCAACCCCTTAACTTCCTGTGATTCTGTGATTCTATCCAGATCTCAGATGTAGAATGCCCAGAGCATCCTTCTCTAACTTGGAAGTTGAACCTCCTTTTAGTGCTGATACACTGCAAGCAGAGGCTTCAACAGGAGGATCCCAAAGCTCCCTTCCAGTCTCCACTATCTTTGGATTCTCTGGTAAAAAAATAAAAATAAAAATTTGAAAAGCCTGAAAATTAAGTTGGCTTTTAACAGTCCCATTAAGAAAGAACTTGAGTCCTGGCCCTTCACAGATATCCTGCCTGCTTCAGGTTATACCACGTTTCCAAAATGCCTGCCCACCTCAACGTGTGACTCTGCTGATCAATTTGCATTTCCTCTGGATGCAATCACATCTTATTAATTTTAAATTGCACCAATAGTCATTACCCTTGTAATTGGCTTCTTAGTTAATACACTGATCCCCAAGGGCTTATTGAGGCTTATCTATTCCTAGGTGACCTCTGTGGGTATTGATTATTTGCTTGTTAGTCTTCATTAAGTATGGTTTTTAATAAACAATTGGAAGATAATCAAGAAGCAAGGAGAAGCTTTTCTTGGGAAACATTGCACACTGACTTCAGATGGGCCATCTGAATAAACAATCTTGGTCTTCAAGGAAGAAAAAAGGAGTCTTGGATTTCAGTTCCTGACTTTTTGATGACCTGGGTTTATTTCTGCTTTATGGTGTCCTCCAAAGATGTTCCCTCATCAGGAAAAAAATCCTCAGAAACGAGACCTCAATCCCACAGGCTGCAGCCTCTTAGAAAATTCATCTCAATTTTTGGGGGCAACCCTGGACTTGCCAAGTTGTGTGTGACCAAAAGTCATTGTCACCCTGTGTCTGACAAGCTCAGCTCCAGGATGAGGGGAATATTGGTGCAAAGAAGTCCTTTTCTTCCAGGGATGTTGAAAAAGTGGATGTAGAATGGTGTAGAATGTGGAATGAAGATGCAGATGGTGGGACTGGAGTAAAACTCCACGAGTCTGCAGGACAGGGGAGCAATGATGGGGCTGGAGGTGACTTGGGAGAGGTGAACTCAGCTCCTGCCTAAACCTTTCATCCTCAGAACATCTTTTTCTCCTTTTCCTCCCAGAACTCTGGCATCATGGGCTCAATTTAGAAACATGAGGCATCACGTGGAGTTGCTTCAAGGTTCCTGGGACACCCAGCTGGGACAGAGAGCTGAGAGCCCCATGATCCTTATCCCTTCTCCTCTTTCCTTCTGATGGTTGAGGACACTTTTCCTACAGGCCAACCCACCATAAATAGACCCAACCTTGCTGGGCAAGTGCTTGAATTTGGGGTGCACTCAGCTTGTGAAAACACGAGGGGTGCAGCCTGTGTGCATGAAGCAGTTTTGGAGATGCTTGGGTTGTGTAAAGCAGGTGGTAGGGATGGAAATGGGTCTGTGCACAGGGGTGGGGGTTCCGGGGTGCACTTGTAGAGGGGTCTGGATATCTGCTTGGCCAAACATGTTGTGAAGGAGGGAGGGTGTCAGGGTTTAACACTGGCCCAGCAGTTAAACCAAATACCAGATGCTCTCTATTAATCCCCTTCCCCTCCCTGATAAAAAAGGAGAGAGAAGGGAGAGAGACTGATGGGTTGGAAACTAAACTACACAGCTTTAGTGAAACAGTAATGAGAAATAGGAAAAATTACTAAATCTTCACAAATATCCAGGAAAATGGATCCCAGGTTCCTCCCCTCTTTCCCCCAGTAACTCTCCCATCCCCACCCAGGCTGCAGGGCAGCCCTGGGAAAGTCCAGGCTGGACTCCTGGGCTCAGCAGCAGTGGGGAGCTGGAGGCAGGAACACACAGATTCAGGCTGGCATGGATCAGGAGCACAGGCAGAGGAAGGGATGGAATCCTCCCAGGATGCCCAAGCAAACAGGCACAGGGGAAGAAGGGGAAGCAGGAAGGGCTTTGCCCCTGGTGATCCCTCCAATTTCTCCTGAGGATGAGGTGGATGGGATGGAATCCTCTGTTTGGTCAATTCTGGCCATTTCTCTTGTCTGTTCCTCCCCAAAGGAGGGCTGCAGCTGGGACCTCTTGCCTCCTTTTCTCCTTGCAGAGGGCCAAATGTTCCTCAGAGCTGAGCAGTGGCCTTGGTTCTGCACCCCATTCTCCAGCTGGAACTCTAAACATCGAGTGGGATCAGTCCCAGCAGCAGCCACTGCCTGAGAAACTTGCTGTTCATTTCAGCAAGTGCAGCTCCTTCCAAGAGACTCAGCTGAAAGCAAAAGTCCAAGACAGAAAATCCCCTTTATCCTGGCCCAAACCAGGACAGAGGGAAAGGACACAACACTGCTGTGAGTGGGGCTGTGGCTTCTCAGAGCATTGCTGAGCAGGGACAGTGGAAGTTTCCTACCTGGAAGAGGTAAGGGGGGACTTCTGAAGGGGTTTTCCACCTTTTCCTTCCCAATGACATTGGGAATCCTTGGATTGCTGTGCTGGGGTGCATGTAAAGACAGAATGATGAATGAGTAGGAAGGTTGGGGTTTTTTGGGTTTTTTTGTTTTTTGTTTTTTAATTTGGGGGGGAAATTAATGAAAAATCAATCCAGCCTCCAAGAAATCCATTAATGGTGCTAATGTAGTGGTTACACAGCAAAATCCAATAGCATGAGTTAAAGAGGACCTCTCCCACCTTCCTGCATCCAGGATAATTTGTGGGGGGATCACACAAGGGGCAGCAGATCCAGAAGAACACAGCAGCTCCCTCACTTCTTTCTAAGATCTCCTGACTTCCCACTGTGCTCATTCCCACAGAAACTCCTTCCATTCCCAGAGGACATGGATGCTGTTGGGCACATGATGAGGATTGTCCACAGCAGAATCCATGTGGTGTTGATGTCCCTGAGCAGATGCAGGGCTGGGACTCCCATCCCCAAATCAGCTGCCAAAACCTCCCTCCCTCCCTCCTTCAGAGGTTACTAACTCAATCCTTACTTGCTCCTTACTCCTCATCATGGCTTGGATGACACTTGGAGACACCTGGATGACCAGGGAAGGTTCACAAGAAAGCTCAAGATCTGAGCTTGGATGCTGATGATCCCTTAGGGATATTTGCTCTCCAAGACTTTGGTCTCCAAGCCAACAGCCAAGTGGCCCATGAGACACTAAAGGGATGATGTGATTACTTTCCTAGAGATGTCCAACTCCTGGATGAACCAGGGAACAGCCAAATTCCTCCTGCCCTCCATTTGGAGCCTCTTGGAATCTCTCAAAGGCTGGATCCAGGCTCTCCTGGAGTCCTTAGGGTGTCCCAAACACTCTCAGATAAACAAGTCCTGATCTGCTGCTGCTTCTCTGCTTGGCTGACATTCCTGGGGCTGGGATACAACTTTTGGAAGGAACAAACCTTGGAGGAGGGCAACTCCTCTGCGAAACATTTCAGACCATGTTGGAAGAAGTCATGGATCCTTGATCCTGAGACTTCAACCAGGATGTCCTGGGCTAAAGTTCCATCAGCTTTCACCACTCTCCAGAACTTTTGTAGAGTGCAAGGTTTTGGGGTGACGTGGATCCCACTCTTCAGCTGAGGCAGGCACATGGAATCCTTGAGCAGGTCCCAGCATGCTCAAGATGACAATCAGGAGAAAATCAAGGCTTGGGGAGACAAAGTGAGCTCTGGGGTCTATGTTTGGATGACCATCACCCCCCCTCCAGACCACAACCACCAAATTGCACATCCACACATCTCCAATCCTGTATCCTCCAGCAGGGATGGACCTTCCTGATTCTGCACACAAGGAAAGCTGTGGGGCAGCTCCATCCAGACCCACAGAAGGTTCCCCTTTCCCTCCTCCTCCTTCCCCCAGCCCCATCTGTCCCCCCCCACCCCCCCCCCCATACCCCAGATCCCTGAGATTTATGAGCCAGACTTGCATTATGAGGTGAGTGACTTATCGGGCTGTCAGGGGGAGCGTTTTAAGACAGAATTATATGGGAGAGGGAAAAGATTTTTACCAAATTAATGAAAAATCAATCCAGCCTCAAAAATCCATTAATGGTCATAATGCACTGGTTACAGATAGAGAGATACCACAGAATCCAATAGTGCCTGTTAAATACCTCTCCTGGAATGGAGCGTCTGGGATATAACTCATTCATTAGGCTGCCTATGTTTACTTTTTAAAGTGACACCAATCTCTGTCCCTGCAGGACTCCATGAAGCATTTATAAACCCCCTGCCCCCAAGTGTCCCATCTCTGGGGCCAGCCTGGCCTCTGCTCTGAAGGAATTGATCCTCTGTGTTCCCTTTTTCCCCCCATCCCTGGGCTGACTCTGTTCCTACAGCTGATGGTTTCCACCCTTCCCCAAGCATTGGTTTTGACCCTAAACATTTCTCTGGAGGTCTGACCTGCAGCTGAGTGTCTCTCCTTGCCACTTTTGCCACTTTTCAGGTCTGATTTTAGTGCTTGGCTTAACCTCTTCTCCCAGCTGGGCAGGCAGTGGCAATTCTGCTCCTCCTGGGGATTGACCCTACTCCCACCCCAACCTCTTCCAGCCATGGAGAGCAGTGATGGCTCTGGGGAGATGCATTTACCTCCTCCTCATGAGCTTGTTGCTGACCCTCTGCTGTCTCACAGGTCCCTGGGATTCATCCTCTCAGCCAGATGAGCAACTTGACATCTGCTTTGAAGGGTCACCATTGGTCCCCTCATCTCTTGGAGAGCATCTTCTGGTCCTTCTCTCTATTGCTTCTCATGTTGGGGTTGTTGTGTGCTGTTTGCCCCTCACTTCAGACCTCTATTTACCCCCCCACCTTGTTTCAGCCTTTATGGGGTTCCAACATCAGCCCAGAATCAACCCAGCAGGTGACCCTTAGGTATCTTCTGATGGGAGCTCCCTTCTTCACATCTGTCCCACTGCTGCCCACAGCTGATGTTCACTGAATGGTGGGAAATTTAAGAGGAAAAATGCACAAGTCAGGGTCACAATCCAACTGGAGATGTCTGGAGAACACTGAAACAAGCAGCCCTTGAGGTTGTGGAGCTATGTGTCTCAGGGACCTTAACAGAGAGCAGAAGGTACCTTGGAAGAAAGGTTCATACTATTCCCCCTCCATTATTGGTTCTCCATCAAGTGCTTCAATCTTCCAGGAGGCCCCAGAAAGGCCCCAAAAAGGGCCAAGTGCATGGAAAATCTGTGGCACTCTGGTGGATCATGGAAGCTTGAGGATGTTGAACAGGCTTGGAGATAGAACAGAGCATCTTCCTTCTCCAAAGTGTTTAATGTCCTCAGTAAAAAACTTGTCTAAGAAGATCATTGCTCAGCCCAAGAGAGGTTGGATCAATCATTTCTGCTGCCCAGCATGTCCTGAACCACATTGTGACCAAGGATGTAAGTGCCAGGCAAAGTGATGTCAGAGAAGGAGTCTGAATCTATGGTCTTAAAATGGAGCTGTCTCCATTGAGGGAGTTCTCAGTTTTATCTTGGCCTTTTACTCATATTAAGAGAATTCTCAGAGGTTGCTGGAACAGAAGCAGCCAGCTCTGCTTCTGTGCTGCCCCATCAGCTCTGTGCACTGGCTGTGGATCTCAGAATTCATGGAATCATCAAATAGTTTGAGTTGGAAAAGACCTTAAAGATCATCCAGTTCCCAGCTCCATTCCATGGGCAGGGACACCTCCCACCAGCCCAGGTTGCTCCAAGCCCCATCCAACCTGACCTTCAACCTTTCCAGGGATGGGACAGCCACAACTTTCCTGGTGAACCTGTTCACAGCAAAGAATTTCTTCCTAATATCCCATCTAAATCTCCCCTCTTTCAGCTTCAAACCATTCCCCTTTGTCCTATTGCTACATTCCCTTCTCAAAACCCCCTCCCCAGCTTTCCTGTAGCCCTTCCAGGCTCTTGAAGGTGCTCTAAGGTATCCTTGGAGCTTTCTTTTCTCCAGGCTGAACAACCCCAGCTCTCTCAGCTTTTCTTAAGATAGGTGATCCAGCCCTCTACTCATCTCTGTGGCCTCCTTTGGACTCATCCAACACCTCCTTATCCTTCTTGTGCTGGGGGTGTCAGAGCTGGCATTGCTACTTTTTTATCAGGCCTGGAAAAATCTCTTCCCATGTCATGGAAAAGTGCAAAACGTTGCCTCTTGAGCCATCCATAAGCCAGGGGTGAGTTTTGCATTTGCTGCTACTCTGATCTCTCCTCCTTTTGCTTTACAGCCCTGGGATCCCTGCACCTGCCACTGATTCCTGATTTCTCCTGGGTGGGATCAGGACCCAGCATGTTCCGGCGGGATGCTCGGATAGAGTCAGCTACACACATCGACCCTGCTAAATGTCATCATTCAGGAGGGTTTTGTTTCCTTTAAATCTTTTAAAAAGCAATAAAAGGGCCCAGAATAGTCGAAGCACCAAGCATCTAGCAAAGTGACAGCCTGTCAAAGCTGCCTCGCTGAGAAACCCTGGGCCCAGCAAATTTTCAGCAGGAAAATTTATTCCTGTGTCGCTCATCTCTCCGAGTGAAAAATGGCCAAGGCTCCTCTTTTGCATGAAGTCTTGAAACCACCAGAGTGCTCAAACAAGCAGATCAGCCTGAAACACAACCATTCATCATCTGGAACAGGCAGCTGCGACAAGCACCACCACCAAAAAGAAGGAGAAGAAGAAGGAAAAAAAAAAAAAAAAATAGAATTAAGTTGTGGGTTTTATCCAAGCTTAAATG
Source organism: Heliangelus exortis (assembly GCF_036169615.1). Classification (NCBI taxonomy): domain Eukaryota; kingdom Metazoa; phylum Chordata; class Aves; order Apodiformes; family Trochilidae; genus Heliangelus; species Heliangelus exortis. The sequence continues at coordinate 149,907,916 of NC_092423.1, read as the reverse complement.
ATCCTTCCCATTCATATGACATGACAGCTGGTGGAGTGTTCTTCCTTGGCTTGACTTCCTCAATATCTAACAGAGGTGTCCAGGGGAACAACTCTATTAGTTGGTCACTTTTGCTGCCATGGAAATTCCCAGTACCAGCCCTTCCCATGGAATTTTTTTTTCTAGGGGATTTGGCTGCCAGGTGTTTGCTGCCCAATGTCTGCACTGAGTTGGTGTTGTGTGAAGAGGGTTAAAAGCATGAGGGGAGGAGGAGGAGTGGAGAAGATGTGGAAGGAGAATTTTCTGGACAGAGTTTGCTATCCTTGGGAAATGGATTATGAATGGATTTTGCTGGATTTTGAGGTTAATCCCAGAGCATCTATAAGTTTGTTTTAATCACAACTTGTGCCAGACTTCCACACCTGACTTTTGTTTGAGTGTCTTATCTTTGGGATGGGCTGCTCTTGGAGGAGATGATGCTCTCCTGGGTCCCTCTTCTTTCATAGAATCATAGAATGGTTTGGAAGGGACCCCAAAGCTCATCCAGTTCCAACCTCCTTGTAACAGCAAGGACCCCTCCCACTGGACAAATTGCTCAAGGATCCATCCAACCTGGCCTTGAATATTTCCAGGGATGGGGCATCCACAACTTCCCTGGACAACCTCTTCCAATTAGGAATTAAAATTAGGAAGAAATTAGGAATTTCTTCCTAAAGTCTAACCTAAATTCCAAGGCTGTATCCCATGGGATTCTTCCAAACAGTCCTTGGTCTTCCCTCTAGATATCCTGGGCCTGATTTCTGTCTTGTTCTCTTCCCTGAAGATCCTGGATGTCATCATTTCATGCTCACTGCACCCAAGAGAAATTCACTCTCCAATTTTCTCAAGAAATCAGCTGTTTACTCAGAGGATGCTTGTTCCTTCTCCACCAAACAGATCTGAACCTCAGGCTCACTCCCAGAAAGTGGACACCAAAACCCACAGATTTATTTCAAGTTCAGACTCCAGAGGTCTTGCCAAGGCACTAAGGAAAAAAAAAAAAAAAATAAAATCACACCATCTGGATGTTTCTTGTCTATGGGTGCTGCACTGCTGGGGACAACTCCTGAGTTAAAGATGTCATTCCCAGGATGAATGGGACTTCCCAGTAATGCAGCCTCAGGTGCCAACTGGGATGCTTGACCCTGCCCAGTCTTATCTCAACCCCTAAGCCCAGCTGAAGCCTGTAAAGAAGTTTCTGAGCTGGAGATACCAAACTTGGGATTTGCATGAGGTGTTTCTATCTATTCCCTGGATATTCCTGCCAGTCAGGAAGAATAAACTCCATGGGCCAGGGGTGAAACCAGTTTGTTCTTGCTGGTGTTACAGTGGTGGAATTAGGTGGTGAACACAGAGGGGGATTTTTCCAGGAGGTGACAACGATGCAAAAGAACATCTCCCTTTTATTCCAGTCTGGGGTATGATGTTCTCTTCTCCTGCCAGGTTCTCAGCCTTGGATCCATCACGTGTAACTTGCAGGGCAGTTCCCCAGTCCCTGGGTGGCTGGTGGATCAGGTTTTAATTTTAGAAATGCTGACAGGATGTAAGGAGCTTAGATCCAGCATCAGGGGCATTGGTAGCTTGGGGATCTTAATTCCTGTAGCAGTTGCAAATAAATAAATAAATAAAACTTGAAAAAATAAATACAGTTTTTTAAAAAAGAAGAAACTTTCTCCCCCAAGCCCCCCCTGCTCTCAGAACTGTATTAAAACTCTTGGGTTAAAACCTGTTTTTAATAAAGATTTTCCCCGGCGCCAGTCACACGAGATGAAAAGATGGCTGTTTTTCACTCTGTCGTCTTTTCCATCTTTATTTGTGCAAGAAACCCTCTGGAAGCACGATGGAATGGAGCTGCTGGGTATTCCTGGTGATTCTGTGCCACCCTTGACCAGCTGGTGCTGTGCAGGAGGCCAGCTCAGACTCGAAGGTCTCCGCCTCGCCTCAAAACCTACAACCCTCTCAGCATTTTTTTCTTTCCTGGTGCAAGTCCCCTGCTAAAACCAACCCAGCTGTGCCTGACTTTGCTCAAAACCCAGGTCCCAGCTCCTCTGTGTGCTCACAGGGACCCGAAGGGGCTGGCAGGGGATTTGTCCCCTGCAGAGCTCCATGTTGTGGATCTGCGGTGACCTGGAGGTACCCGTGGGGGATCCATGGGGACTCCTTGACCTCCCAGCCACCCAGGGCTGTCCCACGTTTGCAGCCACGTGTGGTGGCCTCTTTCCCTCTCTGCTAGCCCACGTGCAACTCAGATGGTGTCACCTTGCACGAGGATGGAAAGCAGGACACCTTTCCCCCTCTGGGGACCCATGGGTGCAGCTACGTTCCCACCACCCCCATCACCCCATTTGCTGCTTCCTCAAGCTTGGGGGGAGCCCCTGAAATCTCTTTTTTTTTTTTTTTTTTTTTTTTTTTTTTTTTTTTTTTTTTTTTTTCCTGGTTTTTGGAAGGATTCACTGCTCTGATTATATATTTTGGGCAGAGCCTGGCATCTTGAAATGCTGCTCAGGGGAGGTGGAGAGGGAGCATCATCAGTGATGGAATTGCTTTTCCAGTGCTCTTCTGCTGTGTTAAAGCACATAACAAAAAGCAAAAGCAAAACAAACAAACAAACAAATAAAATCAGAAAACCAACCGAACAGTCCAACCTTTTACTTTAAAACAAAATCTATAGATTGGGCTTAGCCAGACCTGAGAGCAGCTCTTAATTTTTCTTTAAATAAGAGGTTGAGTGCTTGCCAAGACAAGGGGACAGGAAAAAGAAAAATCAAAATCAAAAGCATCTTGCTAACGTGTTTGGGAGGCTGAGAAATCCCCTATTACACAGTCACTGCATCAAACAGCCTTTTTCCCCATGCAGATAAAATAATTCCCTAGATCTAATTTTAGATGATTTTGCCCATTTGTGTAGAAGCTTAAAAAAAAAAAAATTAAGTAGTGTCTCATGAAAGTACAATTGAGTTGAATCTTTCTTTCTCCCTTTCTTTTCTTTTCTTCTCCCTTTCTTTTCTTTTCTTTTTCTTTCTTTCTTTCTTTCTTTCTTTTCTTTCTTTCTTTCTTTCTTTCTTTCTTTCTTTCTTTCTTTCTTTCTTTCTTCTTCTTTCTTCTTTCTTTCTTTCTTTCTTTCTTTCTTTCTTTCTTTCTTTCTTTCTTATCTTTCTTTCTTTCTTTCTTTCTTTCTTTCTTTCTTCTTTCTTTCTTTCTTCCTTCCTTCCTTCCTTCCTTTCTTCA
>NC_092423.1:149809360-149904470 GCF_036169615.1 Heliangelus exortis | reverse complement strand
AGATGGTCATGGTCTTGGCAGATGTGTTGAGGGCATTTTTAATTAAATCCCACCAAGACCCAAGGGTTTGGGTTTTTTTTTTTGTGTGTCGGATGGGTGTCATTCTGCTCTTCTTTTCTGCAAGCAGGTCTCCAAAATAGGTGGAAAAATTTGAAAGCCCAGCCTGACCCCACTGCAGATGGGAGCTCTGGGAGCAGCATCCCAGATCTCTGCAGTAAAGCTTCTCCCTGGCAGGGACAGGACACTCAACCTTCTTCCAAGGGTTATCCTGGTGTTGGGTTTCAGCTCCAGGGCCCAGGTGGGGAACTTGGCCCCAAAAATCCTCCGTGTCTGAACAAAGCCAAAACACCAAGTCAGCAGCTTGGGAATTGGCTCCTCAGCAGCTTCTGGGGGACATCTCAAGGATGCAGAGGTCACTTGGAGCTGGGAATTCACACCCAGTGTGGTGTGGTAGAGGTGGAGTGGAATGAAAGGGGGAAAAAGATGTGCAAGGAGTTTTGGGGTAGACTTATCCCTAAATCTGGTCCCTGAGCAAATCTGGGATAGGTGGGTATCAGGAAAATACCTCTGGAAGTTGTCTTGGGGTCACCAATCCAGCAGACCATTTGTATTCCTGTCAAGAACCACCTTGAGCAAGGAATGAGAGGTTCAGGTCACCCCTTTCCCATGAAACAGGAATTCTGGGGCCAGCCCTGCAGGAGGACAGTTCCTGTTCCAGGGGCTCCCAGTGCTCTTGGAAAGGTGGGGATGGATGTGACCTTCAGGAGGGAGCCAGGAATGATCCATCATGTGGGGCACCAAGGGTCACCAGAGTCACAGCCTGATCCATGGGCAGGTGGGGAAGAATCAAAAATGGTTTGGGTTGAAAGAAACCTTGAAGGTCATCTCCTTCCAATCCCTCTCCTTGCTCCAAGCTCCATCCAACCTGGCCTTCCACGTTTTCAAGGATGGAGCATCCACAGCCAACGTGGGAAACGTGGCCAGGGTCCCACCACCCTCAGAGAAATGGATTTCTTCCTAAAATCTAATCCAAATCCATCCTCCCTCATCTCAAAATCACTCCCTTCTTCCCTCAGCCTTTCAGGCCCTTGTAAAAAATCCCTTTCCAGCTTTTCTGCAGCCCCTTCAGGTCCTGGAAAGCTGCTCTAAAGACTCCCCAGAACCTTCTCTTCTCCAGGGTGAAGAAAGAAAACCACAGAGACACAGGGATGACCCCAGGCAGCAGGGTTGTCCTCAACAGGAAGATTTTCCCTCCTTTTACTGAGCACTAAAGCTCTGCTGATGTGATGCTGAAAGTCTTTAATGAGACCCTGGCCCAGGTTGCCCAGAGACGTGGAAGTTGCCCATCCCTGGAAGTATTCAAGGCCAGGTTGGATGGGATTTGGAGCAAGGGGGAGGTGTCCCTGCCCATGGTGGGTTGGTTGGGATTAAATGACCTTAAAAATTCCTTCCATCCCAAAGCAGTCAATGGTTCCATGCCAATTCCTTTGGTCCCAAGGATTCAGGACAAAGTGAGGGCTGCACAAATGGTATCTACAATCAGGAACAAGGATCCTATGCATGGAAAAGTTTTGGGGGGAGCTCTCTTTTGGGCACCCAACCTTTTGGGGGAAGGGGGAGCATCACAGCCCCATGAGACTCCATCTCCCACCCACCACTGGCATCCCTGGTGGGGGATTTGTACCCATTCTGCTGAGTTTGTTGCACCTGCAGCTGCATTTTGGCAGGGAGACCAACAAGCTCACATGAGCAGAAGGTTCTTGCTCTCCTCTGGGTGTCTGGGTGCACAATTTCCCTTGGGTTTTAAGATGGGAAAAAAACCCGGCAAAATTCCTGGTCCTAATGCAGGCATCACTTCTGCACTGATCTCTATCAACAACCCCCCCCAAAAAAAACCCCAAAACCCAGAGTGGGTCAGTCAGCCACTCTTTTCACCATGTTTGGTCTAAAGAAGTAGTTTGAAAATTAAGGAAGAAGGGGATGAAAATCCAGGGGTTTAAAGTGGTGTTTTCTTTCATGGGACCGTTTGGGTTGGGAAAGACTTTTAAGACTCTGAGGCCCCACCTGGAGTTCTGGGTCCAGTTCTGGAGTCCCCAGCATCAGAAGGACACAGAGCTCCTGGGACATGTCCAGAGGAGCCACTGAAATGCTCAGAGGGTTGGAGCAGCTCCCTGGGAAGCCAGGCTGAGGGATTGGGGTTGTTCAGCCTGGAGAAGAGGAGGCTCTAAGGTGACCTTAGAGCAACCTCCCAATATCTGAAGGGGCTCCAAGAAAGCTGGGGGAGGGCTTTGGACATAGGGGGGTAGGGAGAGGACAAGGGAAATGGGTTAAAACTTGGAGAGGGGAGATTTAGGTTGGATATTAGGAAAAAATTCCTTAATTTGAGGGTGGTGAGACCTTGGCACAGGTTGCCCAAGGGAGTTGTGGCTGCCCCATCCCTGGTAGTGTCTCAGGCCAGGTTGGATGGGGCTTGGAGCAACCTGGGCTGGTGGGAGGTGTCCCTGGGCATGCAGGGGGTTGGAACTGGATGATCTCTAGAGTCCCTTCCAACCCAAACCATTTGGTGATTCTATTCTATGATTCCTGTTTGGTTTTGTTGAAATTCTCCACGTTTTCTACAAAAAAGCAAAACCACGAAGTCTCTGCTTCCAAGTTTTTGAGAAAGAGGAGGAGGAGGACGAGGAGGAGGAGGAGGAAGGCTCATGGCCATCACGAGCTGCTGATCCATCACTGCAGCTCCATCTCCCAAACAGATGTTTTCTCCTTAGAAAACATGATTTTTCCCTGGATTTGCTGGTAGAGGGGAGGCCCTGGAGTCCTCCCTGCCCACTGGTGACAGATGTGCTCATCTGCTTGTGCTGCTGGTGGTGGCTTTGGGGTGATGAATGGATTTGCCCTGCATGAAACTGCTGGCAGCAGCTCAGCCAATCCATCAGCTGCTCCTTGCTCACCACTTTTCAGCTCCCCAGGTGAGCTTGGTATCCACAGATTTTTCCCCCTAAGGCTCAGAAATCCTGGGGATGGGGACAGGGACAAGGAGAGGAGGAGCTGGGTTCTCCAGGGGAGCAGGGAAATCTTAGTGGGGTTCATCCCATGGGTTCCCCAGGGTTTGCTGTGGGGTTTCAGTGTTTTTAAACAAGTCAGGAAGCACCTTCCCATCCATATTTGTCACTTCTGGGGTTTAATTTTAAACCCAATTGGCAACTATTCCAGCCCAGAGATTTTTTGGGGTGGCAGAAAGGGATGGTGTGGCTTGGGGGGGGAGGTGATGGGTCAAGGATCTTGCTGGGGAGCTTCTCCCTGCCTTGAAATCCAAAGAGAGGACTCTGTGGAGCCTGAGGATTCATCTTTGTCACTGCATTTCTGATGGTAACTTGGCTGCTCCAGAGGCATCATCCTGCTTGGTGCTTCCTTTTGTGAAACAGGGAAAATCCTCCTTGGGATGAGGCTCCAAGGAGATGGGGAATGGATCTGGATGTCAGTGGGGTTGATCTGGATGTGGAATGGGTTGGTTTTTTTTTTATTCAAAGGGATGGGGAGGGTTGAGAGCAAGGTTGAAAGCTGCTGCCACAGCCAGGAGAAATGTGAAAGAAATCAGTTCCTGGTAAATCTGGGCCCCAAAAAAGGTCACAGAAAGGATGCAAGGGATGGAATAACTCCTCTGGGAGTTGTTTTTTTTCAGCTTGGGGAAGAAAAGGTTCCAGGGACACCTTCTTGTTGCCTTTCAATACTTGAAGGGGATTTATAGGAAAGATGGGGACAAATTTTTAGCAAGTGATAGGACAAGGGGTGATGGTTTTTAGCTGAAAGAGGGGACATCCAGACTGGAGGTAAAGAAGAAATTTTTTACACTGAGGGTGGTGACACCCTGGCCCAGGTTGCCCAGAGAGGTGGTGGATGCCCCATCCCTGGGAACATTTTGGGTCAGGTTGGACAGGGATCTGAACAACCTGATCGAGTTGAAGATGTCCCTGCTCACTCAGGATGAAATAAAAGGTCCCTTCCAACCCAAACCATCTGATGATTCAATAAATTGTGGGTGCCCAAAAACCCCACAGCCAGGGCTTGAGGATATTTTAAATGCCTCCATGAAGAGGATCTTAGTTTTCCCACCTTCTTTCATCCTAAATGTGCATTAAGGATGCTGCCTCAGGGCTGGGAGCTTTTTTCTTTCTCACTTGGTACAGCAGAGGGGAAGGAAGAGCAAAGAAATGGCAAGAGGAAAGTCCTCATGGACCTCCTGGTAGGACTTTTTGCATGGGGGTGTAGTGAGAGGACAAGGGGAAAAGGTCTCAAACTTGAAGAGGGGACATTTAAGTTGGAAATTTGGAAATAAATCTTTAATTTGAGGGTGGGGAGACCCTGGCCCAGGTTGCCCAGAGAGGTGGTGGATACCCCATCCCTGGGAACATTTTGGGTCAGGTTGGACAGGGATCTGAACAACCTGATCAAGTTGAAGATGTCCCTGCTCACTCAGGATGAAATAAAAGGTCCCTTCCAACCCAAACCATTTGATGATTCAATAAATTGTGGGTGCCCAAAAACCCCACAGCCAGGGCTTGAGGATATTTTAAATGCCTCCATGAAGAGGATGCTCTGGGTCACTCCCATCTTAGTTTTCCCACCTTCTTTCATCCTAAATGTGCATTAAGGATGCTGCCTCAGGGCTGGGAGCTTTTTTCTTTCTCACTTGGTACAGCAGAGGGGAAGGAAGAGCAAAGAAATGGCAAGAGGAAAGTCCTCATGGACCTCCTGGTAGGACTTTTTGCATGGGGGTGTAGTGAGAGGACAAGGGGAAAAGGTCTCAAACTTGAAGAGGGGACATTTAGGTTGGAAATTTGGAAATAAATCTTTAATTTGAGGGTGGGGAGACCCTGGCCCAGGTTGCCCAGAGAGGTGGTGGATGCCCCTGGGATCCCTGGGAACATTTTGGGTCAGGTTGGACAGGGATCTGAACAACCTGATCGAGTTGAAGATGTCCCTGCTCACTCAGGATGAAATAAAAGGTCCCTTCCAACCCAAACCATCTGATGATTCAATAAATTGTGGATGCCCAAAAACCCCACAGCCAGGGCTTGAGGATATTTTAAATGCCTCCATGAAGAGGATGCTCTGGGTCACTCCCATCTTAGTTTTCCCATCTTCTTTCATCCTAAATGTGCATTAAGGATGCTGCCTCAGGGCTGGGAGCTTTTTTCTTTCTCACTTGGCACAGCAGAGGGGAAGGAAGAGCAAAGAAATGGCAAGAGGAAAGTCCTCATGGACCTCCTGGTAGGACTTTTTGCATGGGGGTGTAGTGAGAGGACAAGGGGAAAAGGTCTCAAACTTGAAGAGGAGACATTCAGGTTGGAAATTTGGAAATAAATCTTTAATTTGAGGGTGGTGAGACCCTGGCACAGGTTGCCCAAGGAAGTTGTGGCTGCCCCATCCCTGGAAGTGTTCAAGTCCAGGTTGGGTTTGGCCTTGAGCATCCTGAGCTGGTGGGAGGTGTAGAGGAGGTGGAACTGGGGGATCTTTAAGGTCCCTTCCAAGCCAACCCATTCTATGATTCTATGGCCAAAGATGATTTTATACCCAGTTTTTAGCTCTGGATACAAAGAGCCAGAGGAAGAGCAAAAGCACAGGCTTGGGCAGGGTAATGGATGGGAAAAGCTGGTTCACTGAGAGGGGAAAAAAGAAAAAAAAAAAAGAAAGGAAAAAAAAAAAATCAATGGGCAGGATTGAGATGACATCATGGCACCATTATTATATCATCAGCCTCACACTGCTGATTTATCACTTGGGTGATAAATAAATCTTCTTCCTCACTCGCTGGCCTCAGCTCAGCATCTCCTGCCCTACTCAGGCTACCAGAGCTCTCAGAAAGCAGCTTTTGGGTTAAAAAGGACAGGCTGAGGTCACCATGGGCCTTGTGACATCCCCACTGGTGTCTTCATCCTCTGAATGTATTCCCAGAAGGGTTTGGGGCAGATGGGGATGGTGGTTGCACAGAATCAGAGGATTGGTATGGATGGAAAAGACCTTGAAGATCACCAGGTTCAACCATCAACATCCCCCCCCCCAATAAAAATAAAATAAAATAAAATATAAAATAAAATAAAATAAAATAAAATATAAAATAAAATATAAAATAAAATAAAATAAAATAAAATAAAATAAAATAAAATATAAAATAAAATAAAATAAAATAAAATAAAATAAAATAAAACATAAAATAAAATAAAATAAAATAAAATAAAGTAAAATATAAAATAAAATAAAATATAAAATAAAATAAAATAAAATAAAATAAAATAAAATAAAATATAAAATAAAATAAAATAAAATAAAATAAAATAAAATAAAATATAAAATAAAATAAAATAAAATAAAATAAAATAAAATAAAATACAGTATGTGTCTTATCACCAGGCCCCCTAGAGCATGTCCTGAAGTGTCTGATCTCCATGGTTTTTCAACACCTCCAGGGATGGTGACTCCACCACCTCCCTGGGTGACCATTCCAATGTGTAACTACCCTCTCACTAAAGAAATTCTTCCTAATATTAAGTTTAAACCTCCCCTGGTGCAACTCCAGGCCATTTCCTCTGGTTCTATCCTTATTTACTTGAAGAAGAGCCCAGCACCCACCTTTCTACAGCCTCCTTGCAGGCAGCAGTAGAGGTGAAGTTCTCCTCTCAGCCTTCTCCTCTCCAAACTAAACACAAAAGGAAGGTCAAAAACCTCCTTCCAAATCCTCTGATGCATCAGCTGTCCTGCTACCAGGGGTAGAAATTCACTTTTTAAACTCTTTCTCCTTCCCAGGTTCCTTTCCCACCTTTTTTCTGTCGAGTTTTAGAATCATAAAATCATAAAATAGTTTGGGGAGCTGGAAGCTCATCCAGTTCCAACCCCCCTGACATGGTGCAGGGACATTTCCCACCAGCCCAGGATGCTCCAAACCCCATCCAACCTGGCTTTGAACCCTTCTAAGGATGGGGCAGCCACAGCTTCTCTGCCCAACCCTTTTTTTTTTTATTTTTTTATTTTTTTATTGGAGATAACTGCAGCTTCTCACTGTGAATAGGAAAGGGAAAAAAAACCCAGTTAAGATGCCACCTTCAGCTCCACTTTTTTTTTTTTTAATCACAGAAATAATGACGCTGGCCTCAGGCTGATTTAAATAAAAGACAGTTTGAAAAAAAAAAAAAAAAAAAAAAATTAAAAAAGAGTCAGGACAAAGTAAACACGCCCCAAATCGGGTAATTAAGGAGCTCAAGTCTCTGTAGAAACATTAGCTTAGGGGTATTACACATGTCTGGCAATTTTTAATGGCTGTTGAAGCAATTTAATATGCACTTTAATATATCTGGGCTCTCCAGAAGCCAGAGCCTGGGCAGGGAGGTTGATTCCAGCTCAGCAAGGATTAAATGATTTGGGGATCTCCCATAAGCAGCTGAGAAAATGCCCCCCTCCCATCCCTCAGCCTGGAGATTAGAAAAGATAAAGGGGGACCAGAAGCCCCCCAGCCCAGCCCAGCTGAGCCCACGTGCCTCAGTTTCCCCTCTCCATTGATCAGATTGCTGCAAGGAAGCAACACGAGGGAGATTTCAGGGCTGGAGGAGGGCCAGGGCAGCTAGAGATGAGAAAAGCCAAATTTTCATGAGAAAAGTGCCCCCCCTTCCCCCCCATCCCTTCCCCCGACCTGCTATTCATTTTTTTTTTTTTTTTTGCCAGGCAGGGATTCCCTGGGTTTGCTCACATCCTGCTGGTGCAGCCACTGCTTTCTCTCTGCTCTTCATTCTCTTGCCTTCTTCACACCCCAAAAAAAAATAACTGTGGCAATCCTGATTTTCCCCCCCTTCCAAGAAAAAAAAACAAAAAAAACCAAACCAAAACCAAAAAGCCCCTCAGCCTTTTTTATCCCTGAGCCTTGCAACAAATCCTGAGGTTTTTATCCCATCCCCATTGCTCAGCCCTCTGAGGTTCCACCATCTCATCCCACCTGATTCCCTCCCAGCATCCAGATGTGCAGAGCTCAGCATCTGGATATGCTGGGTTCACTATCCAGCTGTGCCAGGCTCTGGATCCCCACTCAGAGCTGATGATCCAGATGTGCTGGAATTGCCCATCCAGCTGTGTCAGGGCCTGGATCCTCGATCAGGGTTTGTGATCCAGATGTGGTGGATTTGCTATCCAGATGTGCAGGGCTTCTCAGGCCTCTGTGAAGCTCAGCACCATCCCATGTGCAGGTCAGAATCCAGATGTGATGGGTTCTTTATCCAGATGTGCATGATTCACAATACAGCTTTGTCAGGCTCTGGATCCCCACTCAGAGCTGATGATCCAGATGTGCTGGAATTGCCCATCCGCTGTGTCAGGGCCTGGATCCTCAATCAGGGTTTAGGATCCAGATGTGGTGGATTTGCTATCCAGATGTGCAGGGCTTCTCTGGCCTCTGTGAAGCTCAGCACCATCCCATGTGCAGGTCAGAATCAGCCCTTAATGCATCCAGATGTGATGGGTTCTGCATCCAGATGTGCAGGATTCACAATACAGCTGTGTCAGGCTCTGGATCCCCACTCAGAGCTGATGATCCAGATGTGCTGGAATTGCCTATCCAGCTGTGTCAGGGTCTGGATCCTCAGTCAGGGTTTGTGATCCAGATGTGGTAGATTTTCTATCCAGATGTGCAGGGCTTCTCAGGCCCGTGTGCAGCTCAGCACCATTCTATGTACAGCTCAGAATCAGACATTAGTGCATCCAGATGTGCAGAGCTCAGCATCTGGATGCGGTGAGTTCACTATCCAGCTGTGCTAGGCTCCGGGTCCCCACTCAGAGTTGATGATCCAGATGTGATGGATTTGCCTGTCCAGCTGTGCAAGTCTCCAGATCCCCACTCATCATTCTAAATCATTCTATGATCCCATGACCCTTTGGAGTTCCTTTCCAGCCCAAATCATTCCATGATTCTATGGTCCTTTGGAGGTCCCTCCCATCCCAAATCATTCCATGATCCCATGACCCTTTGGAAGTCCCTTCCATCCCAAACCATTCTATGATTCTATGACCCTTTACAGGTCCCTTCCATCCCAAACCATCCCATGATTCCGTGACCCTTTGGAGGTCCCTTCCACCCCAAATCATTCTATGACCCCATGACCCTTTGGAGGTCCCTTCCATCCCAAACCATTCCATGATTCTATGACCCTTTGGGCATCCCTTCCATCCCAAATCATTCCATGATTCTATGACCCTTTGGGCATCCCTTCCATCCCAAATCATTCTATGATCCCATGACCCTTTAGAGGTCCCTTCCATCCCAAACCATTCCATTGTTCTGTGACCCTTTGGAGGTCCCTTCCATCCCAAACCATCCCATGATTCTATGACCCTTTGGAGGTCCTTTCCAGCCCAAATCATTCCATGATCCCATGACACTTTGGAGGTCCCTCCCATCCCAAATCATTCCATGATTCTGTGACCCTTTGGAGGTCCCTTCCAACCCAAATCATTCCATGATTCTATGACCCTTTGGAGGTCCCTTCCATCCCAAACCATCCCATGATTCTATGACCCTTTGGAGGTCCTTTCCAGCCCAAATCATTCCATGATCCCATGACACTTTGGAGGTCCCTTCCATCCCAAATCATTCCATGATTCTATGACCCTTTGGAGGTCCCTTCCATCCCAAATCATTCCATGATTCTGTGACACTTTGGAGGTCCCTTCCATCCCAAATCATTCCATGATCCCATGACCCTTTGGAGGTCCTTTCCATCCCAAATCATTCCATGATTCCGTGACCCTTTGGAGGTCCCTTCCATCCCAAACCATTCCATGATTCTATGACCCTTTGGGCATCCCTTCCATCCCAAACCATTCTATGACTCTATGACCCTTTGGAGGTGCCTTCCACCCCAAATCATTCCATGATTCTATGACTCTTTAGAGGTCCCTTCCATCCCAAACCATCCCATGATTCCGTGACCCTTTGGAGGTCCCTTCCAGCCCAAACCATTCCATGATCCCATGACCCTTTGGAGGTCCCTTCCATCCCAAACCATTCCATGATTCTATGACCCTTTGGAGGTCCCTTCCAACCCAAATCATTCCATGATTCTATGGCCCTTTGGAGTTCTTTTCTATCCCAAATCATTCCATGATTCTATGACCCTTTGGAGGTCCCTTCCATCCCAAATCATTCCATGATCCCATGACCCTTTGGAGGTCCCTTCCAGCCCAAATCATTCCATGATCCCATGACCCTTTGGAGGTCCCTTCCATCCCAAACCATTCCATGATTCTGTGACCCTTTGGAGGTCCCTTCCAACCCAAACCATCCCATGATCCCGTGACCCTTTGGAGGTCCCTTCCAACCCAAACCATCCCATGATTCTGTGACCCTTTGGAGGTCCTTTCCAGCCCAAATCATTCTATGATCTCATGACCCTTTGGAGGTCCCTTCCATCCCAAACCATTCCATGATTCTATGACCCTTTGGGCATCCCTTCCACCCCAAATCATTCCATGATTCTATGACCCTTTGGAGGTCCCTTCCACCCCAAATCATTCCATGATTCTATGACCCTTTGGAGGTCCCTTCCATCCCAAATCATTCCATGATTCTGTGACCCTTTGGAGGTCCCTTCCAACCCAAACCATCCCATGATTCTATGACCCTTTGGAGGTCCCTTCCATCCCAAATCATTCTATGATCCTATGAACCTTTGGGCATCCCTTCCATCCCAAATCATTCTATGACCCCATGACCCTTTGAAAGTCCCTTCCATCCCAAACCATTCTATTATTCAATGACCCTTTGGAGGTCCCTTCCACCCCAAATCATTCCATGATTCTATGGCCCTTTGGAGGTCCCTTCCAACCCAAACCATCCCATGATTCTGTGACCCTTTGGAGTTCCTTTCCAGCCCAAACCATTCCATGATTCTATGACCCTTTGGGCATCCCTTCCACCCCAAATCATTCCATGATCCCATGACCCTTTGGAGGTCCCTTCCATCCCAAACCATTCCATTATTCTGTGACCCTTTAGAGGTCCCTTCCAGCCCAAGCCATTCCGTGATTCTGTGACCCTTTGGAGGTCCCTTCCAACCCAAATCATTCCATGATTCTATGACCCTTTGGAGGTCCCTTCCAACCCAAACCATCCCATGATTCTATGACCCTTTGGAGGTCCTTTCCAGCCCAAATCATTCCATGATCCCATGACCCTTTGGAGGTCCTTTCCATCCCAAATCATTCCATGATTCTATGACCCTTTGGAGGTCCCTTCCATCCCAAACCATTCCATGATTCTATGACCCTTTGGAGGTCCCTTCCATCCCAAACCATTCCATGATCTCATGACCCTTTGGAGGTCCCTTCCACCCCAAACCATTCCATGATTCTATAACCCTTTGGAGGTCCCTTCCACCCCAAATCATTCCATGATCCCATGATCCTGGCTGCAGCACCCAGGTGTCTCCTCTTGCCACCTTGAAGCCTCCCCAAGGGTTTTATGAGGGATGTAAGGAAGGCAGAAGGGACCTTTGGGTCCCCACCCACTTGCTGCCTGGGTGCTGACAACTTGGGCCATGGTCCCCAGCTGAGTTGGTGGCCCCAGGTGGCAGATGCCACCACCCTACCCTGCTGTGTCCCTGGGGTTTGGCAGCACAAGGTTATGGACTTTCTGCTTTTTAATTAATGTGATTGACTCAGGGAGTGTTGGGAAAAGGGAGGGGCAGAGCTGGGAAATTGTCCCTTTGAGGGACAAACCCGGACAACCTTGTCATCCCCAATTAGTGGGTAATTACCTCAATGAGGGAGATCTTTATTAATCCAATTAATAGAGCGGGTGGCGTGACCCTGGCAGCTCTGCTGACTCAGGGTGATGCTTGCCAAGAGGGGAGGTGAGAGGAAGGCTGGAGGAAGGAGTGAATTCCTCCTCTCCCAACCCTTCTTCTTCCTCATTAATTCAAGAGGCTCCTTGGCTGAGCAGAGATGTCCCCCAGCTTTTTCTCTATCTCATTCCTCCTTTTTCCTACCATCTGCCTTCTTGTCTGCTTTTCCCCTTTATCATCCATCTCCTGAGATGCACTTTTCATGGGAGAAATAACCCTGTCTCAGCCCCAAAATGTGGGGAGCAATCCATGGGGGATCTCTCACCCAGCAGGAAGTGTTGGGTTCATCCCTGGGGACTTCTTGAAAAGGCTGCAAAGGTCTCAATGTCCCAGAGTTCCCTGGATGGAGAAAAGCTCAGTGCAGGGGGATAGGAGAGGGGGAGAGGGAGATGGATGGAGAGGCAAATCCATGGAAGGATTGAGAGGTGGAGAGAGAGATTGATAGGGAGATGGGTGGATGGATGGATGGATGGATGGATGGATGGATGGATGGATGGATGGATGGATGGATAAATAGGTGGATAGATGGACTAGTAGATAGATGAATGGATAGATGGATGGACAGCTAGATGAATAGGCTGATGGATAGGTAGATGGATGGTTAGATAGATAAATGGGTTGGTAGATAGGTTGGATAGACTGACAGAGATGGATGGATGGATGGATGGATGGGAGATGGGTGATGCTGACTGAGAGGACAAGGGGAATTGAGAGGACAAAAGGCAATGGTTTCAAACTTGAAGAGAGGAGATTGAGATTGGACATAAGGAAAAAATTCTTATTTGAGGGTGGTGAGACCCTGGAACGGGTTTCCCAGAGAAGCTGTGGCTGCCCCATCCCTGGAAGTGTCTCAGGTCAGGTTGGATGGGGCTTGGAGCAACCTGGGCTGTGGGAGGTGTCCCTGGGCATGCAGGGGGGTTGGAACTGGATGAGCTTTTAGGTCCCTTCCAGCCCAAACCATTCTAATTCTATGATTCCATGATTCTATGATTTTGATTCTATAATTCTCTGATGTGTTTGTGCATAGGACCAGGTGTCTAGGAACCTGTGGGCACAGCAGGACAGACTGATGGGTGCCTGGAGCACCACGTGCAGGTCAGACACTGAAATCCACTGCCCAGGCCATACCTCTGGTGAGACCAGCACAGAGCAGGGGCAGGATGCTACCTACCCAGTATGGATGCTGCAGAGGTTGGTGGGTTTTATGGACCATGGCTTCTCGTCCTGGTTGTCCTCTCTTCCCATGAGGAAGAGCTGAGGGAGCTGGGGGTGTTGAGGCTGGAGAAGAGGAGGCTCAGGGGAGACCTCATCACTCTCTCCAACTCCCTGAAAGGAGGTTGGAGCCAGGGGGGGGTCAGGCTCTGCTCCCAGGCAGCTCTCAGGAAGACACGAGGCCATGGGCTTAAGCTCTGCCAGGGGAGGGTTAGGTTGGACATTAGGACAAAATTCTTTCCTGTCCAGGGAGGGGGTGGATTCTCCATCCCTGGAGGTTTTTAAGAAGAGACTGAACGTGGCACTGAGAGCCATGGGCTGGGAACCATGGGAAGAGTGGATGAAGGGTTGGACTTGATGATCCCAGAGCTCCTTTCCAATCCAAAGGGTTCTGTGATTCTCCCCTTACCATCCAACAGCATTCCAACAAATTTAGTTTGCCCTCTTTTTTGGAAGGGGTGGGAAGAACAAAAAGAACTATTTTTTTATTTTGCTTTTTGACATGCCACATCTCTGCTTTCCCCCAATCTTTCCACCTGGCAAAAAACCCCAGCACCCTCAATAAAATCAAGAGCAGCATCACTCCAACCTTCAGCTTGGAGCTGGGGTTCACCATGATCATAGAATCATTGAATCATAGAATTGGCTGGGTTGGAAGGGACCTCAGAGATCATCAAGTCCAACCCTTGATCCACTCCCCCCGTGGTTCCCAGCCCATGGCACTGAGTGCCACATCCAGGCTCTTTTGAAACATCTCCAGGGATGGAGAATCCACCCCTTCCCTGGGCAGCCCATTCCATTGCCTGATCACCCTCTCCAGAAAGAAATTCTTTCTAATGTCCAACCTAAACCTCCCCTGGCACAACTTGAGACCTCTTGTGCCCTCTTGTCTTGCTGAGAGTTGCCTGGGAAAAGAGCCCAACCCCCCCCTGGCTCCAACCTCCTTTCAGGGAGTTGGAGAGAGTGATGAGGTCTCCCCTGAGCCTCCTCTTCTCCAGCCTCAACACCCCCAGCTCCCTCAGCCCTTCCTCACAGGACTTGTGCTCAAGTCCTTTCACCAGTACTTCAAAGTGTTCTGGATGTTTTCTCCCCAGGAGGCCAACCAAGTGACAGTGATTCTGTGATTCAAGGGAGGGAATGCTTGTCCCATGTCCCCAGGTCCTGCAGCTGGGATGGGCTTTGCCTCTGGGTACAAATCAGGCAGATCAGGAGCAGGGCAAGGTGGAGAGAGATTTTTTATTTTTTTTTTTTTTTCATAGCTCTCTTGTGGAGCGACCTCTCCTCTGTCTTTCCCCACAGATGGAGCCTCAATTAAATTCGGAAATACATTTTTTAATAGGACTTTCACCTCAGCTCCCTCCCGGGCTATTAAAGCCATTATGGTAGAGTTAAGTAAAGAACTAGCAGGCAGGCAATAAGCTTGAGAGCCTCTGTTGCTGTCATCACATGTTTATAGCCCAGGCAATGTTTGCTTTATTAAAGATTCAGGAGCCATTTCCGAAGGGCTCAGTTCTGTCCTTCCCATTAGAGACCAGGTCCTGGCAGAGGAGGCTCTTTGTGAGTGCAGGGGGAAAGGAAAAAAAAAAAAAAAAAAAAGGAAGAGAGGGATGCTGCACTTGAGATGGGAAAAAAAATATAGGATGAGTTTGTTGGGAGAATCTGGGGGCATGGCAGGAGTCACTACGTGGAAGGAGAGATATAGAGGGAAGAGGATGAGGAAGGGGAGGTCCCCATCACCACCACTGCTTTGAGTTTCTGACACCCTTCCAGGTGTCCCAGAGTTTATTTGTCTCTTGTTCCCAAGAGCTGAGCTCCCAGAAGGTCAGAGAATCATGGAATGATTTGGATGAGCTTTTAGGTCCCTTCCAGCCCAAACCATTCTAATTCTATGATTCCATGATTCTGATTTTACGATTCTATGATTCCGTGATTCTATGATTTTGATTCTATAATTCTCTGATGTGTTTGGGTTGGAAGGGATCCCTAAAGGTCATGGAGTCCAAACCCTTTGCAGTAAGCAGAGAGCCCTTCAGCTAGGTCAGAGCCTCACCTTGGGTATCTCCAGGGTTCCCATGAATTCTGGAACTAATTCTGGGTGAGTTCAGCTCAGCCACAGCCCTGCTTGGCCCAGCTTCTTCATCCAGCCATGAAGAGCAAAGTCAAACCACCTGAACCACAAGAGATTCCCAAAGAGCACCAAGACCCTGAAATCCCCTTTCTCCAAGCATGACCCTTTTACTTTATAGCAAAATATCTCAGAACATGACCCTCTTGCCCTACACCTTGCTCCACACCATGACCCTCTTGCTCCATAGTGCAAAACTTTTGACCCACAACACAACCCTCTTGCTCCATAGCATCACCACCTTCTGCTAGAGCTTGATGTCCTTGTCTCATACTGTGGTCCTTCTGGTCCACAGAATGACAAATTTATCTCCCAGCATGGCCTTTTTGGTCCTTTTGACCTCCCTTCATCACAACATCACCTTCTTGTCCACCTTGCTCCACACCATGACCATCGTGCTCCATAGTGCAAAACTTTTGACCCACAGCACAACCCTCTTGCTCCATGGCATCACCACCTTGTGCTAGAGCTTGATGTCCTTGTCCCATACTGTGGTCCTTCTGGTCCACAGCATGACAAATTTATCTCCCAGCATGGCCCTTTTGGTCCTTTTGACCTCCCTTCATCAAAACATCACCTTCTTGTCCACCTTGCTCCACACCATGACCATCGTGCTCCATAGTGCAAAACTTTTGACCTACAGCACAACCCTCTTACTCCATAGCATCACCACCTTGTGCTAGAGCTTGATGTCCTTATCCCATACTGTGGTCCTTCTGGTCCACAGCATGACAAATTTATCTCCCAGCATGGCCTTTTTGGTCCTTTCGACCTCCCTTCATCAAAACATCACCTTCTTGTCCACCTTGCTCCATACCATGACCTTCCTTCATCACAGCATCATTTTGCCCCATAGTGTGGCCACCTTGACCTCATTGCTTGGTGTAGACTCAGAGTAAACTCTCAGTGTATCCTCCAGCTTGCAAAAATCCTCCATCCTTGGTCTGCTCTCAGCTTCTTCTGCCAAGGGGGTTTGTGGTGCAGTGGGAACTTGCCCATCTCTTCTTGCTGCTCCTGCAAAGAGATCACAGAATCAATCACAGAATCACAAAAATATCACAGAATCACAAAAATATCATAGAATCACAGAATCAAAAAAATACAGAATCACAGAATCATAGAATCACAAAGATACAGAATCATAGAATCACAAAAATACAGAACCACAGAATCACAAAATCACAGAATCACAAAATCACAAAAATACAGAACCACAGAATCACAGAATCATAGAATCACAAAAATACAGAATCACAAAAATACAGAAACAAAAAATATAGAATCACAAAATGACAGAATCACAGAATCACAAAAATACAGAATCACAGAACCACAGAACCACAGAACCACAGAATCACAGAATCACAGAACCACAGAATCACAGAATCACAGAACCACAGAATCACAGAACCACAAAAATACAGAATCACAGAATCATCCTGGTTGGAATGAACCCTGAGATCATCAAGTCCAACCCTTGGACTTGATCTCAACCCTTGGGATGGTCAGAGGCAGCTCTAAACGTGGGGGTGCCAAGTGGAGCAGCTTTGTCCTCTCTCTAGGGTCAAAATTTGGCAGATTAAAATAAGGAAGAGGGAGCTGGGTGGAAGCCAATAGTTTAGAAAAGCCTCAGGGCAAGTTCTGAAGGTGAAACCAGTAGAGAACCAGCATCCTCCCCCATCCTCCTTTGGACTCAAGAGCACAGACCCATCAGAACCCCAAGCATGGGGTTAATGGGACACTTTGGGGACACAAACACCATCCCAAGCTGTGCTGGGGTGGCTTTGGGGCTGGGAGGGCTGAGGAGCCATGTCCCTCCCTTGGACTCAAGAGCACAGACTCATCAGAACCCCCCATATCCCACAGAAAACAGGGTTCAAGGGGTTGAAAGAGGTCCCTTTTCCAACCCCTTGACCAGACCCAGTCCCACAGGGGTGACATTTGCTCCCATGGGTGGGAAGGTGGCTGAGAACTCCCCAAGGATCACACAAGGATGGGAGAGAATTCCCAGCCATTATTTTTGTCCCTTTTTGCAAGCAGCTGGACCTTGGGGACAGAGAGCAGCCTGGCAGGTCCCTGCTCATGGAATGTCACCTTCTGTCCTTCCCTGGAAGATCCCTGCTCATGGAATGTCACCTCCTCTCCTTCCCTGGAAGATGCAGGAGGATTTGCTGCCAGGAAG
This sequence comes from Heliangelus exortis, assembly GCF_036169615.1. Lineage (NCBI taxonomy): Eukaryota > Metazoa > Chordata > Aves > Apodiformes > Trochilidae > Heliangelus > Heliangelus exortis. Next base: position 149,887,069 of record NC_092423.1, on the reverse strand, counting down.
CATCGAGGCACTTGCTAAAGGAAGATCTGGTTTGGGGTGGGAGTGTGTGGGTCAGGTTGCAGATGGAGCTCCAAGCATGGGGTTAATGGGACACTCTGGGGACACAAACACCATCCCAAGCTGTGCTGGGGTGGCTTTGGGGGAGGAAGGGCTGAGGAAGATGTGGGAGCCATGTCCTGGGATGCACCAAAACCAGTGATCAGCAAGGGATTGTCCTTTATTCCACTCTGCAGAGGCATCTGACTGCAGTGTTGAGGCCATCCCCATGGCCTCTGGGCTTCCTTCTTGTGGGGGGAAAAAACCATGGGGGTGATTCAAGGAGTGCAGCAGCTCAGGAGCCAGGTTGAGAGTTGGGGTTGTTCAGCCTGGAGAAGGGAAAACTCCAGGGAAACTCCAGGGAACCATTCAGGGGCTGCAGGAAAGCTGAGGTGGAGTTTTTTACAAGGTCCTGGAGTGATGGAGTGAGGGGAAAGAGGTTTAAGCTGAAAGAAGGGAAACTTGGGTTGGACATCAGGAAAAAAATTCTTTCCTGTGGTGGTGGAGAGACTCAGCTACAGCTTTAACACAAAGTTGTGGCTGTCCCATCCCTGGAAAGGTTGAAGGTCAGGTTGGATGGGGCTTGGAGCAACCTGGGCTGGTGGGAGGTGTCCCCAGCCAAGGCAGGGGGGGTTGGAAATGGATGAGCTTTAGGGTTCCTTCCAATCCCAACCTTTCCATGACTTTTCTGTTTCAGAACGGATCAACTCTGCCCTCTAGTGAAGCTCTGACAGCTCAGCCCCTGCTGAACCTCCTGCTCTGCCTTGCAGTGCCCAGAACTTGGACTTCTGTCCTGGTTTGGGCCAGGATAAAGGTGATTTTCTGTCTTGGACTTTTGCTTTCAGCTGAGTCTCTTGGAAGGAGCTGCACTTGCTGAAATGAACAGCAAGTTTCTCAGGCAGTGGCTGCTGCTGGGACTGATCCCACTCGATGTTTAGAGTTCCAGCTGGAGAATGGGGTGCAGAACCAAGGCCACTGCTCAGCTCTGAGGAACATTTGGCCCTCTGGAAGGAGAAAAGGAGGCAAGAGGTCCCAGCTGCAGCCCTCCTTTGGGGAGGAACAGACAAGAGAAATGGCCAGAATTGACCAAACAGAGGATTCCATCCCATCCACCTCATCCTCAGGAGAAATTGGAGGGATCACCAGGGGCAAAGCCCTTCCTGCTTCCCCTTCTTCCCCTCTCCCTGTTTGCTTGGGCATCCTGGGAGGATTCCATCCCTTCCTCTGCCTGTGCTCCTGCTCCATGCCAGCCTGAATCTGTGTGTTCCTGCCTCCAGCTCCCCACTGCTGCTGAGCCCAGGAGTCCAGCCTGGACTTTCCCAGGGCTGCCCTGCAGCCTGGGTGGGGATGGGAGAGTTATTGGGGGAAAGGGGGGAGGAACCTGGGATCCATTTTCCTGGATATTTGTAGAGATTTAGTCATTTTTCCTATTTCTCATTCCTGTTCCATTAAAGCTGTGTAGTTTAGTTTCCAACCCATCAGTCTCTCTCCCTTATTCTCTCTCCTTCCTTTATCAGGGAGGGGGATTAATAGACAGCATCTTTTATTTGGTTTAATTGCCAGGCCAGTGTTAAACCCTGACACCAACAGGGGCACAATTCATGCCTTGGTCCTGCTGGCCACCTGGGCCATCCCTGGCTCATACTCAACCCCACCTGACCAACACCTTCGGGTCATTTTCCACCAGGAATTTTCCAGCTGCTCTTCCTCAAGCCTGGAGCATTTCCCATATTCTCCAGAGCATCCCAGGGACACTTTTTCTCTCCCTTGGGTGTCAGTCTGGGGACCCGAGGGTGCTGTGAGGAGAGGGGGCATCCAGCAGGGTGTTGCTGCCATCCAGTGGCTTTGGGATGGATTCAAGGATCGTTGGATCCTTGAGGATCCATCCATCCAGGATGGCTCTGGGCACCCTCCTCCACACCAGATCGGTATCCAGGAGGCTCCAGGTGGGATGTAGGGGCTGAGGGTGATGGATGGGATGAGTATTGGATCAAGGACCGAGCTGAGAAGCTTTGCTCCTCTTCTTGGGACCAGAAGGAAAACCTTCTCTGCCCCCCACTGACAACCCCAGTGATCTGCTCCTGGTCTACAACTGCTTGAAAAGACCCCCAGGTACTTCTGAAGGGCTTGAGCCTGCTAAAAAATAATAAATAAATATAGAAATACAGTGTAGAGAGCAGTGGGAGCACCTTGCGTGGTTGCTGTGTCCAAGCACCAAACCCCACTGGGGCTTGGGGTCATCAGCCCAGTAGCTTTTATCCCTCTGTTGTCCCCAGGGACAATCTGGGGCTTTGATTTGTAGCTGGTGACAGCTACAGAGGAGCTATTATGGGGTATGATGCCCATGAGCTATGAAGTGAGGAGGCAGGAGCATGGATCCCAGCCCAGCTGATGCTTTCTCCTCTTCTCCTGAGAGCTGTTGGGTGCTTCATGGAAGGGAAAAATCAAAACCCCTTCCCCACCCCCACTCTGGGAGGGCTGGGAGATGGGCTGGGTGCTGCTTCTTCCTGAGCATGAAGCTCCAAGAGGGGGGAAATTCCACCTCAAAGGCAGAAAAGTGGGCTGGAGCTTTGGAATTTTGCTGGGATCTCCCTATGGGGTTTTCCAAGGTGGTGGCCACCACTCTTTTCTGTTTCATGTGCCCTAGAAATCAACAAAAGATTAAAAAAACCCAAAAAAACACTGTTTCTACCTTCTCTTTGGTGACAAGATGCCACTAAAAGCTGTGTTAACTGGTCCCAGTTCAGGATGCCCAGGGTGAGGGATGTTGCACGAGGTCTCAGCACCTGAATCCACAAGGACAGGGGTTGGAGAGACCTCAAGTCCTTGATTTGCTGTCAAGCTGCTCTGGAAATTGTTCTTTTGTCCCCTCCCACCAGGATCCTACAGGATCCCTCCACCTCCTGGTGCAGATGGAGAAGACAAGGATGGAAAAATCCAGCTCCAGGGCCTCTCGGAGAGGAGGGAGGGAGCACCAGGTTCTTGTCTTGCAGATGGAGTTCCCATCTCATCTGAAAATCCAGCATCAGAGGGGGAGATGATCCTGGATACAGAGTCATGAGTTTCCCACATCCACTGAACGTAGGTGGGAAAAGGCAGCACAAAAAATTCCTGTGGGTGGCTTAAAAAAAAAAAAAAAAAAAAAAAGGATTTGGTAGAGCTTTGAGGGTGGGTACAGGAGGTCTGATGAAAGGGAAAGCACCTTAAAGTACAAAAATGTGTCAGAAAGAGAGAGAGAAAGAGAGAAAGGAAGAGACAAAGGAAGAGAGAAAGAGAGAAAGAGAGAAAGGAAGGAAGGAAGAGAGAAAGGAAGAGAGAAAGGAAGAGAGAAAGGAAGGAAGGAAGGAAGGAAGGAAGGAAGGAAGGAAGGAAGGAAGAGAGAAAGGAAGAGAGAAAGGAAGAGAGAAAGGAAGGAAGGAAGGAAGGAAGGAAGGAAGGAAGGAAGGAAGGAAGGAAGGAAGGAAGGAAGGAAGGAAGGAAGGAAGGAAGGAAGGAAGGAAGGAAGGAAGGAAGGAAGGAAGGAAGGAAGGAAGGAAGGAAGGAAGGAAGGAAGGAAGGAAGGAAGGAAGGAAGGAAGGAAGGAAGGAAGGAAGGAAGGAAGGAAGGAAGGAAGGAAGGAAGGAAGGAAGGAAGGAAGAGAAAGAGAAAGAAGAAAGAAAGAAAGAAAGAAAGAAAGAAAGAAAGAAAGAAAGAAAGAAAGAAAGAAAGAAAGAAAGAAAGAAAGAAAGAAAGAAAGAAAGAAAGAAAGAAAGAAAGAAAGAAAGAAAGAAAGAAAGAAAGAAAGAAAGAAAGAAAGAAAGAAAGAAAGAAAGAAAGAAAGAAAGAAAGAAAGAAAGAAAGAAAGAAAGAAAGAAAAAGAATGAGAGAAAGAGAAAAAGAAAAAGAAAAAGAAAAAGAAAAAGGAAAAGGAAAAGGAAAAGGAAAAGGAAAAGGAAAAGAAAAAGGAAAAGGAAAAGGAAAAGGAAAAGGAAAAGGAAAAGGAAAAGGAAAAGGAAAGGAAAAGAGAAAAAAAGTCAGATGCCATTTTAACCCTGGCTTGATAGAGAGGAGAAAAAGAGGCTTCCCACCACACTTCTATATATTGACCCAATGTGGAAAGCATTGTTCATTCCCATCTAAGAGGGATTTAAACCCATCCCTGTGTCTCTGAAGAGGAGGTAACTCTGTTCTTTCACCTCCTTTCACCTCTGACTTTTTTTTTTTTTTTTTTGTTCACCTCCTGTGGGGTGCACGAGTGACACCTTTCTTCCCACTGATGTGCTCTTCCAAAATCCAGGGGTTTGGAACTCCTTATTCAAGAAAACAGCCACAAAACCCCAAAAGCAGCAGACCAAACCCCATGGTGTGAAGATGATTTTTTTTTTGGAATGGTTTCCTTTACTTTTCAGGAGAAAATTTCTCAGGGCACCCAACCTGGAGCCCACATTACCCCATGAATATCTCATGGGACAAGGCTACCAGCTCCCAGTACATCACACTGGAGATGATGATGGTTCACCAGGAGCTGAGGGACCCATCTAGATGCTCAGGAGCTTGGCTTGCCTTGGAGGAGACCATACAGGAGCCACGTGATCTCTCCTAACCTCAACAGCTCGAGATTTCATAGAATCATAGAATAGTTTGGGTTGGAAGGGATCTTAAAGATCACCCAGTTCCAACCCCCCTGCATGGGCAGGGACACCTCCCACCAGCCCAGGTTGCTCCAAGCCCCATCCAACCTTCAGCACTTCCAGGGATGGGGCAGAAAAAACTTTTCTGGACAACCTCTTCCAGTGCATCACCACCCTGACAAGAAAGAACAACTTCCTAATGTCTAAAAATGTAAAAAAATAATGTCAAAAATTCAGGTAAAAGTGACCCAAACCTGACCCATTAAGAAGGGCCTCCAAGGGCTTCTTCCCTCCATGGCTGGGACACCCAACCCCACGTGGAATTCGTGACAGAGATTCACCAACAAATGGTTTTTCAGTCAGTGCTTTTTAATCCAGAAAAGGGGAGAGTCCACGTACAAAACAGAACCCAAACCCAACCCCAATGGTGGGAGGGGAATTTTTCAGCTTGCACCAAACACAACCCCTTCACCAGCATCAGCAGAGGAGTTGGGTGATGCAGGGAGGGGCTCACTGCTTCTACACGTTCCCTCTAAATAAATCCATCCACGGCCGTGTTGGCAACACATTTAGGATGGGGGATGGGGGGAAAAAAGGTTGCTGGGATACTTCTAACAGCAAGGTGGCCTTTGGTGTCAACCTACCCCCTTCTTTTCCCACCAAGCAGCTGGGGAGATTATGTAGAAAATCTACAGCAGATGGTCTCAAGGTGGCAGACAGATTCGTAAGCTGGTCTGATGATGGCTCAGTCTATGGAGAAGCAGTAAAGCAGGGTTAAAAAACCCTCCTGAATTCAAAAAAAAAAAAAAAAAAAAGGCTGAAAGCTTGGCACGTGGGCATTGGGCCACCTAGAAGTGGTCAAGGTGGGCAGGGGGGATGCTCTAACGACTCTGCCAGTGCTCGTCGGCTCCGTTCAACTCCTGCTACAAATTCACCACAACTTGGAAAAGTACAAAAATATTCAGTTCCTTCTCTGAAGGGTGTTTTCTACCTACCCAAGATCATCCGAGCACTGGAGACCAGACAGCTCTTTAGCCTTCAGAAAAAAAAAAAAAAAAAAATAATAATAATGCACGAAGCAGAAATGGGATTGAGAAAATTTCACCAATATATCTAAGAATGTATTCAGAGCCTCCCAGCATCTTCAGTACAATTACCAAGAGTTATGTATCCATCAGCCCAGTTCTGGTACAAATGCTGACAGCACAGTGTTAGGGTATTAGCAACGTGTGCAAGATCCAATACTAGCACAAATTTAGTAGTTTAATAATCTGGAAGAGCTATCTTCCTGGAATTTTAATCTCATACCAAGAAAAAAAAATAATAATAAAACCCAACCCAACAAAAGAAGGCTGTTAGCTATTAATCTACTCACATATTTAGGGCAATCCACCTCTACTGATTAAAAAAAAAAAAAAAAAAAAAAGCAAGACAACAAATGGACATTAAATCTTTCCCTTTTCTTCCAGGCTGTGCAGCTAGGCTGTGTTTGCTGGGTGTCTATTAAAAAAATAAAATCAAATAAATCAAAAAGCACTAAAAAAAAGAGTCAAACCTAACTTCAGCCCATTTCACAGGGACATCCCTAACTGGTGTGGCAGCTGAGATCCACAGCCCAGTGGTGTCTGGGTCTGTGCTGGACCCCATGATGGGATCACCACAAATCCTCGACGCCTCCGTGATCCCCTGTCCCAAAAAAAAGGGGAGAGGAAAGGGGCCTCCAGTTGGAAGTGCTGAATGACTTAGTTCTGTCAGCAGATCTTGGCCACCTTGCAGAGAAAACCTAGGAGACACTAAAGAAGGTTACAGCTTTTGCTTTAATGGCTGGGGCTTGCTTGGCTGCTCCTCACACCGAGCAGAAGACACAAACCAGTCCCTGCTTTATACCAAAGCACAGCTCCCCCCCTCCTTCCCCCGACCCCCTTAAGAGCCAAAAAGAAACAAAAAAAAAAATTGAAATATTAAAAATACATCAGTGTTTCTTTTTTTTCTTTTTTTTTTTTTTTTTTTAAGCTGAGGAATGTTTTAACACAGAAGTTGGGAGGTGGAGGAGCCCAGCGCTGTGATTCATTCGTTCACCTTTTTGGAAAAAACTCCAACCAGTGGCAAATCCCCAGGTTTTGGGGTGGTCCTTGAAGCCCCCAACCCAACACAACCTCTTCAGGCCACCAATGCTTGCAAGGGTTGATGGGCAACCAGCCCTGGAGCCCACGGAGCCACACGACCCAGGCTGGTGGCTACTTCAGTACATGGCCTCGTTGTCTCCCACCGTGGTGAAGGGAATGCCATAGGTGCTCTTCTTGCTCCTCTTGCTCTTCTTGCTCCAAACCAGCAGGGTGCTGGCACTCTTGCTGTTCATCAGGCTCTTTCTGCTGTTCTCCTTGTTGCTCTTCAGCATCCCACTGCCCGAGGACATCACTGCTGCCTTCTTGTCTGCCTGTTTGGGAAGGGGAGTGGAGGAGGGTGTGAAGACAGGGTAGAATCTGGGCTGTAGGGGCTTCAGTCCTGCACCTTCAGCCTTTTCCTGGTGGAAAAGGACCCAAGGGCTCAGTAGTTGGCTGTATATGAGCCAGCAGGTGCCCAGGTGGCCAAGAAGGCCAATAGCATCCTGGCTTGTAAGAGCAATAAGGTGGCCAGAAGGGGAAGGGCAGAAATTGTCCCTTTATACTCAGCACTGGTGGGGCTACACCTGGAATCTTGGGATCAGGTTTGGGGCCCTCATTACAAGAAGGACATGGAGGGGCTGGAGAGTGTCCAGAGGAAGGCAAAGAAGCTGAGGAAAGGTCTGGAGCACAAGAGCAGCTGAGGGAACTGGGGATGGAGAAAAAGGAAGCTTAGGGGAGACCTTCTCACTCTCTACAACTCCCTGCAAGAAGGTTGGAGTGAGGGGGATTAGTCCCCAGGTTGGTCTCTCCTTCCAGGTAACAATAACAGGACAAGAGGCAGTGGCCTCAAGTTGTGCCAGGAGAAGTTTAGGTTCCTTTAGGAACAATTTCTTCCCATAAAGGATTGTGAGACCCTAGCAGGCTGCCCAGGGCAGTGATGGAGTCCTCATCCCTGGAGGGATTTAAAAGCCATGTTATGCCTCAGGGTTTGGTGGTGGAGCTGGCACTGTGCTGGGTTAAGGATTGCACTCTTCCAGGTCTTTTCCAACCCAAAGAATGCCACGATGCTGTGTGACTTACAGCTTTCTGTCCCTCGGAGCTCTGCAGGGTGATCACACCAATCTCCACCCCTTCCTCCCCAGTGCTCTTCAGCAGTTGCACCACCTCAGCATGTTTGGCCCACCTGCAGTCCCTGCCATTCACTGAGATGATGTAGTCTCCCTCCTTCAGCCCAGCTTCCTGCAGGAGAAGACAGAAGGATGAGGATGGTGAAGCTGATGCTGCACGAGGTCTTCTCAGTGCCCACCCCACTCTCTGGGTCCCAGCTGTGCAGAGATGTGGCCCATGGGGATGGATGGTTGGGGGGGGGGGGTCTCCCCTCCACCTCCAGCAGAAAAACAGCTGAGATCTTCACCATCCTCAAGATTTTCCCTCCACGTTGCAACTGGCACCCAGAGAAATGGGATGCTCCACAGGCCAAGGATCTCTTTGGCAGTTCCTGGTGGTGCTTGGCACCCAAAATGCTGTCAGCTCCCATCCCTGTGGCTTTTTGCAGCCAAGTTCTGCCTCTTGAATGAAGGGCTGCAGGTCTCCAGAAATAATATTGGATGAAATATTGAATAAATAATGGAATGATTGCCTCCAAGCCTTGATCCCTGAGAAAATGGAGCAGGCTCAGCAAGGTCCTACACGTGTCCTTCATTCCTCAAGCCATCAACAAGGCTCTTGCCATCTCCCCACAGCTCTGCACCAAAGCATCAGAGATGGGAGGAACCCAAACCAGTTGGAATGGAGGTTTAGAAACTTGTCCACACAGGGACAACCATATTTCAGTGCCTATCTGGACACCAGTTCCATCCCAGCTGACTGAAATGGATGTTAAGGAGCCCAGAAGCCACAACTGGGGTCCAGGTATGGGCCACGTCTGGTATTTATGAGTATTTCAGTATTTCAGCATCCCCAAAAGGGATATGAACCTGCTGCTAAGGAGATGCTGGGCTCTGGGTGGCTCTGAGGTTGATGCTGAGGAGTGTTAGGGAAGGGGGAGGCCTTTCAGGATGCTTCAGCAAGCTTCTGGTGGGGAAAAAAACCTGCCCTTGATACATGAGAAAGGCCACCCAGTGAGTTTTCACTGAGAGAACCCAGGTTTCAGACTTGCCATCTTGGTCCATCCACTGTCACATCCCAAAATGGGGGAGAAGGGAGCTGGGTGCTTGCCAAAGAGAGGCTGCCAGCAGTTAAAAAAAAAAAAAAAAAGAGCTAAAACTCCTTATTTTTCCCTATAAAAAATATCCCAATTCTTTCACAGCACCCATCTTCAAGCCCCAGGCTGAGAGCCAGCCAGGATGACTCTGAGCACAAAAATGCAGTTACCAAGCCATCCAACTGCCCCAAAACTACCCCAAATGACCCAAAACTACCCAGCACCTCTTGAGACAACCCTGCCACCCCACTTCCAGCATCCTCAAGGATGGATTCCAGCATCCTTGAGGCCAAGGAGGGTTTGATGGTACTCACAGCAGCACAGCCTCCTGGAATGACCCCAGCAATGAGGACAGGGGAGTCTCCTCGGAGTGTGAAGCCAAAACCATTCTCTCCTCTCATCAGGTGGACTCTCCTCAATGGGTACCACTTGTTTTTGGCTGAGAAAACTGAGAGAGGCCCCTGGGGGAAGGTAGAAACATGGGAAGTACTTTGGGGTGCAAGAACAACTCCCTGTGCAACCTTGCAAACCTCCCCCCCCCCGATGGGGAAGGAGCAGGGATAGAAATCCTGTCTTCTGCATTTTAATTTTTTTTTAAGGACTTGATTTTGAGCCTGCCTGGTGTTTTACACCCAAAAAATGCAGATTTATGGAATATAGAGCCAGAGGTGCTTAAAAGCCAGTGTCAGATGTCAGGTTTCTGAGGAGCAGAACAGTCTTGGGAAGGACCTCAGTTCCAACCCTCTGCTCAGAGCTAAGGTCTGGACATCCTTCCAGCACTGCCCCACTCCTACAAGGCAGGAGGAGGAGGTCTTGGCACAGTCAAGTCACCTTTTTAGGGTCAGATCTTATGGAATCGTAGAACTATCAGGGTTGGGAGGGACCTTTAAAATCACCTCATTCCCTATTTTCCTGTCTTTTTCCTACTTTCCTATCCCTACAGGTGCAGGATTTACCTGTCCACCCTGGGGCTGTTCAAAAGCAGAGATGCCCAACCTCTCCTGGGGGTGTCTGAGGGATGGGGACAACCCAGCCAAGTCTCACAGCAGCCCCAAGCCTCAGCCCTGCTCCCCAAAACCCTGTCAGCCTCCCAGCTGGCATCATCCTGCTCTGCTCTCCCAAAAAACTTCCTCTAAAGGGTTCTTCCTGGGTAATAGTCCACCCAAAATGTCTGTGCCCATTCCCTCATGCACTGGACAAGCTTTGCAACCCATTTAGCTCTTGAAGAGACAGATTTGTGTCCTCCTACCCTTCCTCCTCTGTGGGTCCCTCTTTTCCAGGAGGCATCTTCATCCTCCTTGGAAAGCAGCCCCTGAGAGCAGCAGCTGGATGAGGAGAGGGAAAAGAGGCTCTGGGGAAGCCTCTGGGGAAGAAGGAAACCAGGCAAGCAGAGCATGCAGAGGAAAAGCAGGAGGAGGAGGAGATGTCTTCTCCCCTGGGGCAACCTTACGTACCAGCCTGTGGAAGAGGTCGGTCACCTTCACCTGGGAGAAGTTGGGGGATTTTATCTCTGGTTTCTGGTGTGTTTTGGCTAGTGGTAGGAAGAGAAAAAACCACAGATGCAGGGGGTCAGTGCTGCCTCTCCATCACTCTCCTTGAGGAGCTCAGATCTATTCAGGCATCCTGGAGCCCCCCACTCCCATCCGAGATGCTCCACCAGAAGCTCCGCCATGCCCCAAACTCACCATGGAGTTTACCCACCCCACAAAACCTCTCAGAAATCCCCTTTTGACAGCAAAAAGGGGAAAAAAACAGCAAAACCAACACCCCCCCAAAAAAAAACCAAAAATCCACTCACGGTGAATGTCTGGGGCATCCCCTGTTTCAAAGAAATCCTCCTCGTGGTCGATTTCCGAGTATTTGCTCAGGGAGCGTTTGTGGGCGAAGGAGAGGACCTCCTGGAGGATATCCATCTTCCGTAGGATTTTGCACAAGCCGTGGAGCCTCATGGCTTCCTCGTGCTTCATGATGGCTTTTTTCAGATGAGCTTTGCCTGCAAGGAAGCAGAGAGATGACAAGGCTGGAGCAGAGCAGCCCCGTCACCGGTTCTCCCTCTCCCACGGACGCCAGCAGCCTCCACGCTTCTGTCACCCAACGTTGAGTCAGGGACAGCCCAGTCACGTTTGCAGCCTTCCAGGCACTAAATGGAGTAGGTCCCAGCTGTCAGCTTGAACCCTGGAGGTAGGGCTGGGGAAGGGACCTTGAAGGGTGACCTACTTCACTCCCCTGATGCCAGCACCGGAGCTGGCAGATGTTCCCAAAAAAAAGAAAAAAAAAAAAAAAAAACCACAAAAAAAACCCAGCACCGAAGGAGCTGCCACCGATTTGCACCACCCCCGAAGTTCCTCCTAATGCTTAACCTCAATCTCCTCTGCAAATTAACTTCTCTCCATCTCCTTGCATCCTCTGAAAGGAGGAGGGGGGGGGGGAGGACACGAGGGACAATTTTGCTCTGTCCTCCCGGTGACAGCTTTTCAGTTTGGGAAAGATGCCGCCACGTCTCCCTCTTTTCTAGGTTAAGCCAAAGCCTTCTCCTTGCCCTGCAGGTGCTTTTTTTTTTTTTTCCACCCTCTTCAACTGCTGCTCTTGCTTTGCTCCTCTCAACTTGCCTTCAACGTGTTTCCACTCTCGGAAAATAAAAAAAGTGGCTGAAAAAGGTCCAGAAGAGATGAAGCGGTGATGACCCAGGAGTATCCGAGCAAACGTGGTTTTTGCAACCAGGATACCCACATCCAATGCTAAACTACCCAAAAATAAAAAAAAAATTAAATTCTAGATATGTATATATTTATACACGTATCTTAGAAACCAGATCCTGTAGCATTTTCAGGTTTTGGACACACGGTGGCAACAGAACCCAGGGAGGTGATGGGTGTTTGCTCCTAAGCAGCCTGGAGACCCCTGCTTTTCCCTGGGAGAAGTCAAAATCTGGGAAATCTTTGATGAAAAAATGAGGGGAAGAAACCTTCCAAACTCACTGTATCAAATGCAATAAATCATATATTATCATTAAAATTAAAACTGGGTTTTAGTGACCATCAACTCCTCTTGTTCCCATGAGGAATAGAGGTTGGGCATGGAAGTCGTGGAAGCTTTGGGCTCCAATCTGCTGAAAAGGGTGGAATGTCTCATGTCTGATCAAACTTAACATTAATGGTTAAATTAATGATTAAATTAATGGCTAAATTAATGTTTAAATTAACATTACATTAACAGTTAATGTTAAAATCAACATCTGCATGTTGATTTTTCACCAGGCTGTGTTGAACAGAGACCATTCCCCCCAGGAAGAGCTGGAAGCTGGGCTGACAAAATTGGGAAACCAGGTATTTTTGGGGTAGTGTTCCCACAACACTCTGGTTTTGGGGTTCATTTAAGGAGTCTTCCCACACTTCTCATCCCCAGCAGTGAACTCTGGCCCAGCAGCCAGGAGGATTTTGCTGGGGATGGAGATGTGACAGACTCCTGGTGGGATCTGTCTCCTTTCATCCATGGGCAACAAGAGGAAAAAACACCAAGAGGAAGCTTGTGTGGGAGGAAACCAGGAGATGACACCCCAAAAATCAGGGTGCAGCTTTGCTGGGGAGAGGCTGCCAAAAGATGACTTCAGCTGAATAAGCAATGCTCTGTTTTTTTCCCCTGAAGCTGAAAATTTGCAGGGGAGGAAGTTCTTGTCTCTCGAGCTTTTTGAGGCAGCTAAAAAAGCCACCCCCCTGGCATCTGCTGTGTCTTCATCTTATCAAGCCCAAACCAAGGATCTTTGTGTCCCTGCAGGGTGTTAGGTGATGTTCTCTGGCTCAGGACACCTTGGGTTTATGGTCACATAAACCTTATGGTTTATGGTCACAAGTTGGTGCAAGCAGCATGGGTTGGTTCTCAAGATCCTACTAAGGAACTGTGGTCCTCTCCTGCCTTCCTAGGGATCCTGGTTTGGGCCAGGATAAAGGGGATTTTCTGTCTTGGACTTTTGCTTTCAGCTGAGTCTCTTGGAAGGAGCTGCACTTGCTGAAATGAACAGCAAGTTTCTCAGGCAGTGGCTGCTGCTGGGACTGATCCCACTCGATGTTTAGAGTTCCAGCTGGAGAATGGGGTGCAGAACCAAGGCCACTGCTCAGCTCTGAGGAACATTTGGCCCTCTGCAAGGAGAAAAGGAGTCAAGAGGTCCCAGCTGCAGCCCTCCTTTGGGGAGGAACAGACAAGAGAAATGGCCAGAATTGACCAAACAGAGGATTCCATCCCATCCACCTCATCCTCAGGAGAAATTGGGGGGATCACCAGGGTCAGAGCCCTTCCTGCTTCCCCTTCTTCCCCTGTGCCTGTTTGCTTGGGCATCCTGGGAGGATTCCATCCCTTCCTCTGCCTGTGCTCCTGATCCATGCCAGCCTGAATCTGTGTGTTCCTGCCTCCAGCTCCCCACTGCTGCTGAGCCCAGGAGTCCAGCCTGGACTTTCCCAGGGCTGCCCTGCAGCCTGGGTGGGGATGGGAGAGTTACTGGGGGAAAGGGGGGAGGAACCTGGGATCCATTTTCCTGGATATTTGTATAGATTTAGTCATTTTTTTTTCTTTTTATTATTCCTGTTTCATTAAAGTTGTGTAATTTAGTTCCCAACCCATCAGTCTCTCTCCCTTATTCTCTCTCCCTTCTTTATCAGGGAGGGGAGGGGAATTAATAGAGAGAATCTTGTATTTGCTTTAATTGCTAGGGCAGTGTTAAACCCTAGGAAAAGCTCTTTTCAAAGAAACCACCCCCCAAAAAAATTGTACTCACAAAGAGAGAGGCCCTCAAGATGTCTGGGTAGAATCCCTGCCTACACTGGGGGGTTTATGAGGGGCTCACTGAGCTTGAATTGAGGTTTTATTGTAAAAACTGAGGGGTTTTGCCCCCAGGGATGTGCTTACCCAACTTCCTCCTCTCCTCAGGGTCCTGCAGCAGGACACGGAGGGATGGTCCCTCTGGCATGGTGATGTGGAACTGGATAAAAGCCTTCTCATGGTCCAGCAGCTCAGCATCAGCTGGCACTGTGTGAAACAAAGGGGTGGGGATGGGCTTCAAGAGGAGTCAGGGTGCTGCCTGGCCACTTGGACCCCCCTGTCCCCAACAAAGCAACCAAGGGAGCCACATCTGGGCTGATGTGGCCTTGAAAACTTCAGCAGCAGCTTCTTCTTCTCAGCCAACCCCAGCCTGCAAAGCCCAAAAAAAAAAGCCCAAAAAAACCCCCCTGGTGAGGGGACAGAGGAATTATTTCAGTCCAGGTTACACCAGGCATTGAAGCTTGAGTGCAGGATTAATCCTGAGCACACCATGAATATCCAGCTCCTTTTTTTTTTTTTTTTTTTCCTTCCCTCCTTTGCTCCAGTCTGGGAGCAGGATTGGAAATCAAGAGCCCCCAAATTTTCCCCACCTGGAGGTAGTGACATGGCCCAAGTCAAACAACAACTGAAGCAGCAGAACTGGGCAGATCCAAGTCTAAACTGGGACCTTCCTTGCTGTGTCTGGGACCCCTGCATGGGCAAAGGGGATGTGGGGCAACTAAAGGGGTCCCTTAAGGGTATCCAAAGAAGTTGGTGAAGGCTCTGAAGCACAAATCCCATAAGGAAAAGCTGAAGGGAATTGGGGGAATTCAGGGGGGGGTTGAGGGGAGACCTTTTCACTCTCTACAACTACCAAAAAGGAGGTTGGAATGAGATGGGGGGGCAGCCCCTTCTCCTAAGGAAGAATGGACAGGGAAATGGGCTCAAGTTGTGCCAGGGGATGTTTAGATTGGAAATTAGGAACAATTTCTTCAATGAATTTTTTGTCAGGCCCTGGCACAGGAGTCCCCATCCCTGGAGGGATTAAAAAAACCTGTGTGTTAAGGCCATGGTTCAGTGGTGAACTTGGCAGAGTTCACGATTGGATTTGATGATCCTAAAGGTCTTTTCCAACCCAAAAAAACTGCAGTTCTGTGATTGATTGAAGAAACTGAGATGGATACAACTTGCATGGGTGCCTCAAGCATCACACTGGGCCTTTATTCCAGGCAAAGCTGTTCCTAATCCCCTTTGGATGCCAGGAAACTCAGGGTTACATGGAAGCCTCTTTTCCTGGACACAGAGGAAAAGAAAAATCAGTCTTGGAGGGTTCCAAGGAGCTGTGTGGACTTGATGGTCCAAATGAAAGCTCCCAAAGCACCCTGGCATTGGGAAGCAGAAGCTCCAGGGCTTGTTCTTCCTACAGGATCATGGAATGATTGGGGTTGGAAGGAATTTTTAAAGGTCCTCTGGTGTGCTATGAGCAGGGAATTTTCAACTAGCCCAGGTTTCTCACAGCCCCATCCAACTTGACCTGGAATGTTTCCAGGGATGGAGCATCCACCACCTCTCTGGGCAACCTGGGTCAGTGTCTTACCACTCTCATCATTAAAAAAAAAATAAAAAAATATTATATGTCGGCTGAATCTCCCCTCTTTCAGCTTAAAACCATCACCCCTTGTCCTACAGCAACAGCCCCTGCTAAGAAGTCTGTCCCCATTTTTTCTTAGGAGACACCATCCCAGTCCTCTCCATCCCTGAGGAATTAAATGAGGGCAGAAAGAGTTTATTGCTGACTGGTTCTGGAAGCAAAATTCTGAACAAGGAGATCACAGGACACTTGGAGTGGCAAAAAGGCCTCAGCCACACCTCCAAGTGATGGGGTCAACACCCCACGGGTCCATGGGTCACACTGTGCATCACCTGTCCACCTCCAGATCCTCTGCCTGACCCAAAATTCCTTGCCTGGGTGTCAGTGCTGGCACAGATGGAGATCACATCACACTTGGAGGGGCATAAAAATGGATATATAAGATCCCAAAAGTGAGCTCCAGATGAAGCAAAATATATATAAAAAAAACTTTTAAATTGGTTGGGCTGGGGATGTTGGATTGATCTTTAATTTTTTCTTAGAGGTCTTTTCTGACTTTAATAATTCTACAAAACCAGAAATCCAAGGAAAAATCTGCCCAGTGGCTGAGTTACTGAGTCAATAAATGAAATAAACAATTCAGAGCATCCCCCAAATTTTAGATTTTGTATCCATCCACCCTGGGCATAACTTCCTTCATCTCTTAATTTTAATTTTTTTTTTAATTTTTTTTTTTTTGAGTCTCTCCCACTCAGCTGTAAAACTCCCCAGGGCACTCCCAGAGAGCAATGGCAGCAAAGTAATGACCCAACTTGAGTTGGGCTGGGGATGCTGGATTGATCTTTAATTTTTTCTTAGAGGTCTTTTCTGACTTTAATAATTCTAAAAAAACAGAAATCCAAGGAAAAATCTGCCCAGTGGCTGAGTTACTGAGTCAATAAATGAAATTAAAAGTTCAGAGCATCCCCAAACTTTAAATTTTGTACCCATCCACCCTGGGCATGTCTCCCTTCATCTATATTTAATTTTTTTTTTTTTAAGTCCCTCCCAAACACTCAGCTGTAAGACTCACCAGGGCAGTCACAGAGCAAAGAAATGAGCCCACTTTAGTTGGGCTGGGGATGTTGGATTGATCCTTAATTTTTTCTTAAAGTTCTTTTCCGACCTTAATAATTCTACAAAACCAGAAATCCAAGGAAAAATCTGCCCAGTGGCTGAGTTACTGAGTCAATAAACAAAATTAAAAGTTCAGAGCATCCCCAAAATTCTAGATTTTGTATCCATCCACCCTGGGCACGTCTCCCCTCATTTTTTTTTTAATTTTTTTTATTTTTTCAGTCCCTCCCAACCACTCAGCTGAGCAGGAAGGGGCCTCTAAGACTCACCAGGGCAGTCACAGAGAGCAATGGCAGCAAAGTAATGAGACAGGGCTTTGAAATGCTCTGATTTGACATGGACCATGGTGGTCCAGGAGAAGGGGACGTAATCCTTGACGTGGACCTGGGTCATTGTCTGGTGGACCAGTGAGTAGACATCTTCAACCTGTTGGGGCATCAAGACACAAGCTGCTAAGCCAGGAGGTCGAGCTGGAGGGGATCCAGGAGGAGATAACAAGAGTTTTCCTCTTCTGAGGAGGAGGAGGAGGTTCCCAAGTGGGGAGAACCTTGCTCCTCCCCAAGGTACTCACTCTGGCTGCCTCCTGGGCCAGCTGGAGCTGGGTGAGGAAGTCATGCTGGGCACGTAGGAAAGTCATCTTCTCAAAAACACACTCCTGGACCTGGGCAACCATCAGCCTCACCAGCATGGTCAAGGAGGCAGCACTCATATCCAGGCTGGGAGCATTGGAGAAGTTTTCCTTCAGGTAGTTAAAGGCACCTGTAGGAGGGAGAAGTTCCTGCTAAAAGCCAGAAGGACCAAGTTTTTGGAGCATGGAAGTTTCCCCACCAACCCAGCTCACACCTCAGCCATCTCAGCATCACCAGCAATGAGATCCCTGGGGAAAAAAATAACCCAGGGATCTCCCCCTTGCTACTTAAACCATCCCTGTGCCCACAGCTTTCTTTTCCAAAGGCCTGGGTGATGGTTCCTTTTTTTTCCCCCCAACTGTTTGCAGACAAACCATCATCTCTCCTCAGCTGGGCCATCCCAGCTGGTGGTGTTCAGCAAAGGGGATGATGGTTGGTGGTTCCTCCCCAGCTCCTCTTCAGAACCCACAGAACCAGAGTGGTGCCAGCTTGGTTTGTCACCCCTTGGAGGTGCCCTCTCCCCATCCCTCTTTGCACCACTGCTCCTTCCAAGTCACAAGGAGTGAAAACACTTCCTGCATGGTCCAGGGGAGGTGAGGAAGGAGGGGAAAACCCCACTTACCAGCTGCCTTCTGAAAGGCATCAATGGCCTGGTTGAGCCCGGGTAAGGTCGCACGGTCCTGCCGTGCCCCAATCTGGGTGTGTAGGGCTCCAATGTTGAAGAGGACACTGCCCTTCTCAAAGGCCAGGGCTCTCTGGTGGGATGGGACCCCAGTCAGGGAGTCATACCTGGGAAAAGGAAAAATCAAGTGCTGTCCATCCCTAGATCCTCACCCAGGGGCACAGGAGAAGCCTGGAGCGTTTTCCGCCCTCCCAGCCACCATTCCCCATCCCCGTGGGGAATGATCCCCATGGCTCATCCCTGGGGTAAATGACCCCCATGGCTCATCCCTGGTTTTCCTTGCTCCTTCTTAATTAATCCACCCAGGAAGGAACCCCAGAGCAAGGAGAAATCCCAGTTCCTTGCACCTCCTGGATCCACCTTTGGGGTGCAGGCAACGATCCCCGCCTGGAGGTTCGGTCCCATCTCCCTCCCTGGCTCACAGTGCCCAAGGTGGGAAGGGGAAAAGCTGCACAAACCAGTGGAAGAAGACACCCAGGCTTTTGGTGGGAGGGAAAAAACGGGTGTCAAGGAAGTAGAGCTGATTGTAATATTCCATCAGGAGCTCCAGCCCAGCCTCGTTGCGACTTGGGGTCCGCATCGCCTGAGATGTGGGTGGGAAGAGAGAGGAAAAAGGAAAGGAAGCACTGGATTTAAGAGAGTTGGTGGTCAGCCCAAGGGGGAAAACCTCCACCTGAGTGGCTGAATCTCCCCTCTTTTGTTTAAAACCATCACTCTTTGTCTTCTTGCAACAGCCCCTGCTAAGAAGTCTGTCCCCATTTTTTCTTAGGAGACACCATCCCAGACCTCTCCATCCCTGAGGAATTAAATGAGGGCAGAAAGAGTTTATTGCTGACTGGTTCTGGAAGAAAAACTCTGAACAAGGAGATCACAGGACATTTGGAGTGGCAAAAAGTCCTCAGCCACACCTTCAAGTGATGGGGTCAACACCCCACGGGTCCATGGGTCACACCGTGCATCACCTGCCCACCTCCAGATCCTCTGCCTGACCCAAAATTCCTTGCCTGGGTGTCAGTGCTGGCACAGATGGAGATCACATCACACTTGGAGTGGCAAAAAGTGGGTATGTAAGATCCCAACAGCGAGCTCCAGATGAAGCAAAAAACCCCAAAGAAACAAAACTCTGAAATTAGGGATCAAACAGGGGGAGCTCAACCTCATCAATAGGATCAGAGCAATAGGGACAAGGGGAACCCCTCTGGCAGAGGTTCAGCCATGGGAAAGGTCAAGGAGGAACTGCTCATCTAAACCAAGATTATTATTTTGTTGAAGAGAAAGTCATGCAAAATCTGTTGAACTAAATGCTAGGGAAGAAATAGGATTTTTTTTGCTCGTAGTTAAAAAAACTCTTGAGCTTTTGACCTGGCACAGAGAGGGGAGGGTTGGAGCTCTTTTAATGCCCAGCTTGAACCTTGGGGCTTTTTCTATCCTCTGGCTTTGCAGGGATCCTCTGCAAAGGGCTCCTCAGGCCCTTCAAAAGCCTCTTTTTTTCTGCTCTCCTTGATCAAAGCTTCATAGCAAGGCAAAACCTGAGGTTACTTCTGAGGAGAAAATTCATCTTTACTGGATTGCTTTCAAATTCCTCCTCTCCAAGGGCTAGATGGAGAGAGAAAAGTCATTTAGCCTTGCCAGGGGTGAACTAATCTTCATAAAAGAGTCATGGATTGCACTGAAAATTTTATTGCTCTTCAGCCCTGAGTTAGCAGGACACTAAAGGACATGGAAAGAAACCAAGGGCTGAACAGTTTGCAATATTTTGTAACCTATGAACCAAAGCCAAGGTGCTCTCCCGTGGGAATCCTGCACCATATGACCCAAGGATAAAGGTTCAGATTGGAGAGAGGATGAAGAGACCTCCAGAAAAAAATGTGGCACCTCCAACAAGAATTTCTGGACAAGCCAAATCAGGATTTTGCAGCTCAAAGGGCACCCACCTGCCTCAGCTCCATGAACTCTTTGATTTCCTTTTCAAACAAGATGCCCTCCTCTCCATAGTGTTCACTGATGAAATCCTGGAGGGGGAAACAAGATGAAAGCAAGCCCTTCAAAACAGATTTTTTGGGATTTCAAGGGTGACTTTGGGTGATCATGCAGAAGGAAACCTGCACCAGGGAAACCAATCCCCTCCCCTGCATCACTCTTGCTCTCCAGCATCTCCAGACCCTCCTCTTCCACATCCCAAGGTTCTCCCTACACATCTCTCTTTCTGCAGCAGTTCCAAAATGGGAAATTTTTGCCAGCATCTCTTCTACAGCACCCAAATGAACCATCCCCAAGTGCACCTGATGCTCACCTTCAGTGGTGCCAGCAAATCCAGCTCCTTTGTTTCCTTCAGGCCCAGAGGGATCATGGGGACACTGATGGACTCACTGGAAGAAGAAAAGAACCTATTTGGGGCTTGCTTTAAAAGCCTGGGAAAGACCCTGCCTGGCAGGGATTGAAAAGATCCAGCTCTTTGCCCTGGGCTTCTTTTAGAGGGGAAAACCAGAAAACCACCTGGAATTTCCCACATCCCAATGGGATGTCAGGAACAGCAGCACAAGAGGAAAAATGCACAGGAAATAACTTGAAACCATCACCTTTATTCCTCCAACTTCTGCTTTTCTCTCCACACCAAGTGCAATAGCAACAAAACAGCCTCCAGTAATGAAGCTGCTTTAATTAGCCAGGAATTCAATAATTCTCTGAGATGTCCCCAAGCCCAGCACTGAGACCTTGTTAGAGCATCCTTGGATGCTTTTAAACTCAGAGAACGGGTTTCAAGTGAGAAGAAAGTTTGGTAGAGAGGGAGACAGGAGGTGGATGAGGCAGAATCAAGCCCTTGGCAAGCCAGGTTGGTACCATATCCCCTCTCCTTACCACTGATAATTTATTAGCACAATAATCCATTAGTCCAGGCAGGAAAAGAGGCAAAAAAAATTGCAAAAACCTGGGGAGCAGGACAGGGAGGTTGCACCCACGTTTTCACCTCTTCCTATTGAATAAACAACTTCAAGAGAGCTATAATTAGTGCAGAAGAACCATTATTGCTCATTCCCTAACAAGATTTCTGCTTAGAGCAAAACAAAGGGGCTTTTGTTTTAGCCTGGGCAGGGATTTGGTTTTTGTTCCTTTCTTTTGAAACCAAGGCAAAGAAGCAGCAGGTTGGAAAAGCTGAGAGGGAAGAACTTGAGGAGGAAGAACATCTCCTGTGTTGGATGCATCCCTAATTCTAGCACAGAAGAAGAAGGACCAACATCCAGGATTACATTCAGAATCTGCAAAAGACTCTCTGAGAGCAGCAGACACCCAAAGGTGGTGGAAATATGGGCTCCCTTGGTTTTCTCCCCATAGAGTGGTGCTGAACGGGGCTGATCCAGTTGGAGGCCGCTCACCAGTGGTGTCCCCCAGGGATCAGTGTTGGGCCCAGTTCTGTTTAATATCTTTATTGATGATTTAGATGAGGGGATTGAGTCCATCAGCAGCAAATTTGCAGATGACACTAAGCTGGGGGGGAGTGTGGATCAGCTGGAAGGCAGGAGGGCTCTGCAGAGGGACCTGGACAGACTGGAGAGTTGGGCTGATCCCAAGGGGATGAGGTTCAACATTCCAAGTGCTGGGTCCTGCACTTTGGCCACAACAACCCCATGGGGAGCTCCAGGCTGGGCACAGAGTGGCAGAAAGGGACCTGGGAGTCTGGATTGACAGGAAGCTGAACAGGAGCCAGCAGTGTGCCCAGGTAGCCAAGAAGGCCAATGGCATCCTGGGCTGGCTGAGGAACAGCGTGGCCAGCAGGTCCAGGGAAGGGATTCTGCCCCTGTGCTCAGCCCTGGGGAGGCCACAGCTTGAGTCCTGTGTCCAGTTCTGGGCCCCTCAGCTCAGGAAGGAGATTGAGGTGCTGGAGCAGGTCCAGAGAAGAGCAAGGAGGCTGGGAAGGGATCCAGCACAAGTCCTGTGAGGAAGGGCTGAGGGAGCTGGGGGTGTTGAGGCTGGAGAAGAGGAGGCTCAGGGGAGACCTCATCACTCTCTCCAACTCCCTGAAAGGAGGTTGGAGCCAGGGGGGGTCAGGCTCTGCTCCCAGGCAGCTCTCAGGAAGACAAGAGTCCATGGGTTTAAGCTCTGCCAGGGAAGGGTTAGGTTGGATATTAGGAAAAAATTCTTTCCTGCCCAGGGAGGGGGTGGATTCTCCATCCCTGGAGGTTTTGAAGAAGAGACTGAACGTGGCACTCAGTGCCATGGGCTGGGAACCACGGGGGGAGTGTATGAAGGGTTGGAGTTGATGATCTCAGAGCTCCTTTCCAACCCCAATAATTCTGGGATTGTCCACATTAGTCCCATGCTCAGTTTGATGCTCACCTTGCAGGAAGCCTTCAAAAGCCCTGATGAACACTTGAGAGACAACCACAAAGATTTGAGTGCTCACATAAAATATCACAATAATGAGGCAGTGTCCAAGCAGGCAATGGCCTAGAAAGCTCTCCCAGGTGGATATCAAAGCCATTGCAGCAAAGGGCAGTAGGATCTCTCTCTCACCTCTGTCCCCACCCCAAATCCAAGCCAGGAAATGATTCCAGGGAAGCAGATGCCCTGTCCTTAGGTCCCTTGCAGCTTCTACTGGTTGGAGATGGGCAGAAGGAAGGGAAATGCCCCATGATTACACAAGGCAGAGCTCAAAGCCAAAATTTTCACCTTGAGCTTCCCCATCAGCAGTGAATCCACCCTAAAATATCTCCCCCTCCAGTCCTCCAGAGCCAGGGAAGGGAGGGTTCATGTGACACCCTGGAGGTTTTTAAGAAGAGACTGAACGTGGCACTCAGTGCCATGGGCTGGGAACCACGGGGGGAGTGGATCAAGGGTTGGACTTGATGATCCCAGAGCTCCTTTCTAACCCCAATGATTCTGTGAAATTCTATGAAATATTTACAAGGAGTCCCATGGATAGGACAAGGGGTGATGGGCACAAGTTGCTCCTGGGGAGATTCCAGTTGAACACAAGAGGAAAATTTTTCACTCCGAGGACAGTCAGACATTGGAAGACAAGAGGCCATGGGCTTAAGCTCTGCCAGGGGAGGGTCAGGTTGGATATTAGGAAAAAATTCTTTCCTGCCCAGGGAGGGGGTGGATTCTCCATCCCTGGAGGTTTTTAAGAAGAGACTGAACGTGGCACTCAGTGCCATGGGCTGGGAACCACAGGGGGAGTGGATGAAGGGTTGGAGTTGATGATCTCAGAGCTCCTTTCCAACCTGGATAATTCAGAGATTTTATGCAAAGAAAGGAGGCAGAGCAATAGGTACAGGCTGAGAGGCTTCTTCCATCACAGAAAAAGGAAAAATGAAATGATGGTGGTAATAAAAATCAAATCCCAAGGGAGAAAGCTGCTCTTCCCAAGGCAGAAGCAGCTGCCTCCTGTACCTCTCATTCTGGTAGACATCCACACTGCTGTTCAGCTCCTCCAGCTCCTCCTTCAGCAGCTGCAAGTTGGAGTTCACATAACTCAGCTCCAGGGCAACTGTTTCTTTGACTTTGTGGTTGCTGGTGGCCCTGCAAGACAACACAGCGTGGGTCAAACCTCCCCTGTTTCCTTCCTGCCTTGATTTATCAACACTTGAGTGTGCTGATAAAGAGAGATGAAGTTATCCAGCAGTGGAATGTCACCAAACCTTCCTGCTGAGCCAAACCACTTGACAGTGTCCTGGTTTGGGCCAGGATAAAGGTGATTTTCTGTCTTGGACTTTTGCTTTCAGCTGAGTCTCTTGGAAGGAGCTGCACTTGCTGAAATGAACAGCAAGTTTCTCAGGCAGTGGCTGCTGCTGGGACTGATCCCACTCGATGTTTAGAGTTCCAGCTGGAGAATGGGGTGCAGAACCAAGGCCACTGCTCAGCTCTGAGGAACATTTGGCCCTCTGCAAGGAGAAAAGGAGTCAAGAGGTCCCAGCTGCAGCCCTCCTTTGGGGAGGAACAGACAAGAGAAATGGCCAGAATTGACCAAACAGAGGATTCCATCCCATCCACCTCATCCTCAGGAGAAATTGGAGGGATCACCAGGGGCAAAGCCCTTCCTGCTTCCCCTTCTTCCCCTGTGCCTGTTTGCTTGGGCATCCTGGGAGGATTCCATCCCTTCCTCTGCCTGTGCTCCTGATCCATGCCAGCCTGAATCTGTGTGTTCCTGCCTCCAGCTCCCCACTGCTGCTGAGCCCAGGAGTCCAGCCTGGACTTTCCCAGGGCTGCCCTGCAGCCTGGGTGGGGATGGGAGAGTTATTGGGGGAAAGGGGGAGGAACCTGGGATCCATTTTCCTGGATATTTCTATAGATTTAGTCATTTTTTTCCTTTTTCTCATTATTGTTTCATTAAAGCTGTGTAGTTTATTTTCCAACCCATCAGTCTCTCTCCCTTATTCTCTCCTTTCTTTATCAGGGAGGGGAAGGGGATTAATAGGGAGCATCTGGTATTTGGTTTAATTGCCAGGGCAGTGTTAAACCCTGACAAAGAATCAGGGAATCCAGAGCATCCATCCTGCCAGACAAAACTCATTACAGTGTTGCCCCCTAAGATTCCACCCCTCCCAGAGCATCCTCCCCCTTGCCCATCCATGCTCCCACCTCCAGTCTCAGATTTAGCTGGAAGAACTCCAGGTGAAGCCTCACATCAGATAAAAATGTTCCAGAGTTGAGTTTGAGGAAAAAGAACTCTTTTTTTTTTTTTTTTTTTTTTTTTGGGGGGTGGGGGTGTGCAAATAAAGCAAGGATCCTGCCCTCTTTTCCCTGCTCCTGTACATCAGGAGGTGGAAACTCCAGGGACTGATTTCAGCTGCCTGATCCCAGCAGGAAAAGCTCCTGGGGTGATTATATCCATATTATCAGCTCCAAAGGAAAGGAGGGAGATAACCCAGAGCTGAGAGCATCCAGTCAGCAGCTGGAAGGGGCTCTGGGGCTTTGGATTCTCACCCAAAATCACAGCAGGATCAAGGGAAAAACAACATTGCCATGGGCTCTGCTCCCCAGTTTTGCAGACCATGTTTCCTTCAACTTGTTTGTCTTTTTTGTTTGTTTTATTTTTCTTTTTTTTTTCTTTTTTTTCCTTTTTTTTTTTTTCTTTCTTTTTTTTTTTGGCTATCTTTTGGTTTTTCTGTTTCTTTTGTGGGTATTTTTTGTGTATCTTTTTTCTTTTTTTTTTTTTCTCTTTTTTCTTTTTTTTCTCTTTTTTTTTCTCCTTTTTTTTTTTTTTTTCTCTTTTTTTGGGCAGCCCCAAAACTGGGCCCTGGCAACCAGAGATGCACACAAGAACCATAAGAAAAAGTCATGCTCAGATTAAAAATATTTTAAAAAAGATGAAATAGTTGAAAAAATATATAATAAGTGCATTATGCCTGCTACCCAAGCTGAAGCTATCTGCAAATTTACTGAGGAAGCACTCAAACCCTTCATCTACATTATTAATAAAAATACTGGACATGGGAAGCCCCAAAACTGAGCCCTGGGGACCAGAGAGGCTATCTTTTGGTTTTTCTGTTTGTTTTGTGGGTATTTTTTGTGTTTCTTTTTTCTTTTTTTTTTTTTTTTTCTTTTTTTTTTTTCTCTTTTTTTGGGCAGCCCCAAAACTGGGCCCTGGGGACCAGAGATGCACACAAGAACCATAAGAAAAAGTCATGCTCAGATTAAAAATATTTTAAAAAAGATAAAATAGTTGAAAAAATATATAATAAGTGCATTATGCCTGCTACCCAAGCTGAAGCTATCTGCAAATTTACTGAGGAAGCACTCAAACCCTTCATCTACATTATTAATAAAAATACTGGACATGGGCAGCCCCAAAACTGAGCCCTAGGGACCAGAGATGCTATCTTTTGGTTTTTCTGTTTGTTTTGTGGGTATTTTTTGTGTTTCTTTTTTCTTTTTTTTTTTTTTTTCTCTTTTTTCTTTTTTTTCTCTTTTTTTTTTTTTCTCTTTTTTTGGGGCAGCCCCAAAACTGAGCCCTGGGGACCAGAGATGCACACAAGAACTATACGAAAAGGTCATGCTCAGGTTAAAAAAAATTTTAAAAAAAGATAAAATAGCTGAAAAAATATACAATAATTGCATTATGCCTGCTACCCAAGCTGGAGGTATCTGCATATTTACTGATGAAGCACTCAAGCCCTTCACCTTTAATAAAAATATTGGACATGGGCAGCTCCAGAACTGAACCCTATGAAGCACCAGTGCTGACCAGTTCCTAACTGGATTTAACTCTGTTGACTGGGATTCCCTGGCCATGCAGCCCCTTTCTAACCCACCCAAGAGTCCAGCTGTGTATTCCAGGAGCTGCCAGGTTCTCCAGGAGAACACTGGGCATGGAAGAAGAGCAAAGTCCTGAATTTCCTCAGCCCATCCTGGCTGAGCCTGAGACCCTGCTCTGGGAGGACACTCAAGAGGAACCTCTCCATCGTTTTTCCAGACCCCTCCTGTAGCTCCCCAGATCTTTCTTCTCTCAGGCCACAGCTTGGACAGGGGAATCTGTGCTGGGTTAGGAACTGGCTGGAGGGCCGGGCCCAGAGAGTGGTGCTGAACGGTGCTGATCCAGTTGGAGGCCGCTCACCAGTGGTGTCCCCCAGGGATCAGTGTTGGGCCCAGTTCTGTTTAATAACTTTATTGATGATTTAGATGAGGGGATTGAGTCCATCAGCAGCAAATTTGCAGATGACACCAAGCTGGGGGGAGTGTGGATCAGCTGGAAGGCAGGAGGGCTCTGCAGAGGGACCTGGACAGACTGGAGAGTTGGGCTGATCCCAACGGGATGAGGTTCAACATTCCAAGTGCTGGGTCCTGCACTTTGGCCACAACAACCCCATGGGGAGCTCCAGGCTGGGCACAGAGTGGCAGAAAGGGACCTGGGAGTCTGGATTGACAGGAAGCTGAACATGAGCCAGCAGTGTGCCCAGGTGGCCAAGAAGGCCAATGGCATCCTGGGCTGGCTCAGGAACAGCGTGGCCAGCAGGTCCAGGGAAGGGATTCTGCCCCTGTGCTCAGCCCTGGGGAGGCCACAGCTTGAGTCCTGTGTCCAGTTCTGGGCCCCTCAGCTCAGGAAGGAGATTGAGGTGCTGGAGCAGGTCCAGAGAAGAGCAAGGAGGCTGGGAAGGGATCCAGCACAAGTCCTGTGAGGAAGGGCTGAGGGAGCTGGGGGTGTTGAGGCTGGAGAAGAGGAGGCTCAGGGGAGACCTCATCACTCTCTCCAACTCCCTGAAAGGAGGTTGGAGCCAGGGGGGGGTTGGGCTCTTTTCCCAGGCAACTCTCAGAAAGACAAGAGGGCACAAGAGGTCTCAAGTTGTGCCAGGGGAGGTTTAGGTTGGACATTAGAAAGAATTTCTTTATGGAGAGGGTGCTCAGCCATTGGAATGGGCTGCCCAGGGAAGGGGTGGATTCTCCATCCCTGGAGATATTTCAAAAGAGCCTGGATGTGGCACTCAGTGCCATGGGCTGGGAACTGCAGCGGGAGTGGATCAAGGGTTGGACTTGATGAGCTCTGAGGTCCCTTCCAACCCAGCCAGTTCTATGATTCTGTGATTCTTGGAGATGGGGGTCACTCCAGTTATCTGGGAGCTCCTCTGCCAGCTCCATCAATACTTTTGGGTGGATCCCATCTGGTCTCATGGGTGTCCAGGTGCTGTAGAAGGTCCTGAACTGCTTCCTCTTGGATTATGGGGGCAATTGAGCTGCTTTCCATCCTTCTCTTTCAGCTCAGGGGGCTGAAAACCCTGGGGGTGACTGCTCTGAATAATAAAGCTGGAGGCAAAATCTCAGCCTTTTCCTCATCCTTGGTTGGAATGCTTCCTCCTGCATCCAGGATTTTCCCCTGGGTCCCTTTTAATTCTTAATATATTTGTAAATCTTACTTTGTCATCCTATTTATTTTTTTTCTCCTCTGCATGACCTAACAAGATCCCTGTGCACATCCTGAGAGGCTTGCTCCTTCTTCCAAAAGAGGTAAACTCCTTTTTTTATCCAAATCCCAACAAAAATTCCCTGTTTAGCCAAGCTGCTCACTTTCCCAGCCATCTCATCTTCTGGTCCATAGGGACAACACTTGTAAGATTTCCTTCTTGAAGAGCATCCAGGCTTCCTGGACCCTTTTATCCTTCAGGACCATCTCCCAAGCCACCCTTCCCATCCAATATCCTGAGCAGACTGGAAATCCATGGTGGAGGTTTTACTAAATTCTCCAAGGACTGAGAATTTCACCATTTTGTGGTCAGGAAGCCCAAAATGCTCCCTGTGGCAAGAAATTATTTTCCATATCCACAAGGAACCTCCTAGCCTGGTTCCTCTCTCTGCTCCATTTCCAGGAGATACCTGGAAATAGATATCTGGGTATCTTCTAACTTCTTGCAGAATGCTTTTTCTGCTTCTTCAGCCTGGTTGGGTGGTCTGGAAGAGAAACCTAGCTAAATATCCTCCTTATTCCTTGGTCAGCAAGATTTTCCTCCTTATTTCATCTCTTTAGGAGCCCCCAGAGTCTCTGGGGCTCCATCAGCCTCCTCGCTGAAGGTACCAACTCTTTGCTGAGCTAACACCAAAGATCTGATTTTTTTTTTTTTTTTTTTTTTTTAAGAAACTGGTTTATAGGTGACACCTTCATCTCCCCAATCACCTCCCTCAGCCTCAATATTTGAACAAAAATAAAAAAAAAAAAAAGGTCTCCACTGGCTCTGCCCATTTATTTATCCTGCTCTGGACAGCAAACACCACCTGCATTTTTCTTTTTACCATTCATGGCAAACTTTGGAAGAAAAGAGACCAATACAATGATTTTTTTTTTTTTTTAAAAAAGGATTGAGGGTTTTTTTTTATTTATTTTCTTTGTAAAGAAACCAACTGCAAACTCTGCTCCAGGCTGGGCAACCCAGAGCTTTCTCTGTTTGCACCTAGATGCAGAGGAAGTTTTGCTGTGTAACTCAAGTCTATAATTTTTTTAAATTTTTTTTTAGCAATAACCTTTAGGCTGACAACATAATCCCCCTGCTCAGCCTTTCATTCAGGCACAAACTTGATTATTTCCCCCCCCCAGATTTCCCTGGATAATCCCAGAGCATCACAGTGCCCAGAAATCCCAATTATTACTCAGCTCCAAAGGGAGGGAGGAGAAGTGGCTGCTACCAAAGGATATTCACAAACTGCTGACCCAGCAAGAAAAGAAAAAAAACAAACAAAAAAGAGCCCCATCAGTGCATTTCCTTGCCTGAGTAATTAAAATATGGTTTGTATCACATTTTTCCTCACACCCCAGCTCTGATTCCTGCTAAAACTCTGGCCAGGCACATTTCTGCTGAGCCTGCACATTTTCCCCAGTTTTGTTTTGTTTTGTTTTGCTTTTTTAATAATAAAGGGGAGTTGGGTGGAACATCCCACATTGTGATTTCCTGGCTTTTTTTTTTTTAATGAGATGAGACATGGCAGTTGGGTTGAAGCAGCAGAAGATGGGGGCTGTAACCTCATCTTCTCCTCCCCTGGGATGCTCAGCTGTCCTGGTTCACCAGCAAAATATTATTTAATCCTATAATTTGGTGGAGCAACTATTGCTCCCTTCTTCCAGGTGCATATGCCACTGGTATTAAATCATTTAGGTTCAGAAGTAAAAAAAAAAAAAAAAATTTATTGGGGGAGAAAATTAACCGAAACGATCAAAAAATTAATCAGCAAACTGCAAAATATGCCAAAAAAAAGTTATTTTAGGACAGGCTGGTGATTTTTATTTGCTTTTTTATACTAACAGACCTTCCCACCTTGCATATGTTCTCCAGTACCCTACAGGAACAGAGAGCCACACAAGAACTATAAGAAAAGGTCATGCTCAGGTTAAAAAAAAAAAAAATTATGAGGGCAGTAAGACCCTGGAATAAGTTGCCCATCCCTGGAAGTGTCTCAGGTCGGGTTGGATGGGGCTTGGAGCATCCTGGGCTGGTGGGAGGTGTCCCTGCCCATGGAGGGGGGGTTGGATTGATGATCTTTAGGGTCCCTCCCAACCCATTCCATCATTCTGCTCTGCTGGAAGCACTGGGATGGTGATTTTTGAAGCTGAAGTTGGATTTGATCCACTTGAGGAGGTATCATGAATACTCCAAGCTCAATCCCTGCTTTGTACCAGGCTTCCAGGACATTAAAATAATAATTTTTTCACTCAAATGCACTGAACAGAGGCATTCCTGGCAGTGTAAAAACTCAGGAAGGTCAAAAAAGTCCTGCACTAGGGTCAGGGCAACCCCAAACCCCGGGCTGGGGAATGAAAGGATTGAGAAGAAGAAGAAATTGGGGATGTTGGGTGATGAGAAGCTGGATATGGGCTGGAAATGGGAAGTCACAGCCTAAAAAACCAACCATGTCCTGGGCTACATCACCACCAGTGGGATCAGGAGGGAAAGGGAAGGGATTTTTCCCCATCTGAGACCCCCACCTGCTCGGAACATGGAATTGGAGTCTAAAGGAGGCCACAAAGATGAGCAGAGGGCTGAATCTCCTCTGGTGTGAAGACAGACAGAGAGTTGGAGTTGCTCAAGCTGGAGAAGAGGAGGCTCCAAGGGTACCTTAGAGCAGCCTCCAGTACCTGAAAGGGCTCCAAGAAAGCTGGGGAGGAACTTCTTAGAGTAGAGAAAAATGGGATGAGAGGTAATGGGTTTTAAGGTGAAAGAAGGGAAATTTAGATGAGACCTCAGGACGAAATTCTGTGCTGGGAGGGTGGGGAGAGCCTGGAAGATGCTGCCTATGGATGCCCCATCCCAGAAAGTGTTGAAGGCTCAGTTGGATGGGGCTTGGAGCAAAGTGGTGGAGCAGGAGCTGTGCCTGCCCATGCAGGGGGGGTTGGATCTAGGTGGAATTTCAAGTCCCTTCCAACCCAACCCTGGAATAATTCTCTAATTCCACGGATGCTGCTCAGGGCTGACTGAGCAAACCCCATCCATAGCAATGGAAGTGCCAGCATCAGTTTCCTCCTAGACATCAAGACTCTTGTTTTTCACCCCCTGCCAGATCCCAGGAGCCCAGAGGGATGCAGCAGGACTCACCTGAAGAGGTTTTCTGCCCCTGCTCTCATCCTCATCTCCTTGTTGATCTGCTGGTTAATCCGTGCCCGGCGATGCTGCAATTTGCTGCGTTGGGTCTGGGCGAAGGGGTCACAGCCCTGCTGGGAGAGAGGGGAAGAATCTCACCCAAAGAAACCAAAACCACCATTTAGGGTTTAAAAAAAAGGGCATTTTCCCCAGGCCTGGCATTGTGCTTGCTATCAAAGTTTACTCCTGTACCACCACTCCTTTACAGCAATTTCCTAAACTATTCACGAGCGTAACCAGGGAGAATTCCAAGGATTAAGCACCTCCTTTCCAGGGTTTCACCATCCAGACACAGGAGAAGACTCAGGGGGTTGCAGAGGAGCTCAAATATAACCCTTGAGCTCTGGAACAGATGTGACCCTTCAACTTTTAAATTCTCCCATCTCCTTGCTGGCTCTAAGGGATCAAATGCAGGCAGCAAGTCAAGAGTTCATGGGGGTGGAGGAATGAGTTGCACCAAGAAGTAAAATTAATTCCATCCTTCCTTGGCTTCAGCTTGGACTTTCTGCAGACAGGAAAACACGTTTCATCTCTGGCTTCAGGAAATAACAGCCAGCAATATCCCTCTGGCTTGCAAGAAGTTCTTATGGGATGCCCCAGGCATCCACCAGATGCCATGGAGGGTCTTGAATCCAGGGTCACAAAAGCTCTGCCCAAGCAGAGATGATTCCCATTGTGCAAAGAAGTTCAGATGGATGAAGTGAGCCTCTAAAAGACCCCTGGCTAGCTAAAAAAAAACCAAAAAAACAAAAAAAAGCAAAAACTAAGAAAGACTGGAAGGGCACAAGGCTGGGAAGCTTAAGAAGAGGGAGGCCTCTGAGCCTGCTTTTCATACACCAGTAGAGATCATGGGCAGATCCCTCCAAAACCATCTTAAGATCACTGTAGCACTAGAAAAAAAACACTACTCAAAGTAATTATTGGACCTTCATGCTTCTCTTAGAAATCCCCTGTTGTATTCATCAGTTTTATCCTGATCCCCACTGCTTTTTCCCTTCACCACTGGACCCTTTTCCCTTCCTGGACCCTTTGCCTCTTTACATCAAGAAGGGGTTTTACCACCCAAGAGTCTCCAAAAGTGCCAGCCCTGCCCAAAACACCTTCTCAGATAATTTCTTCCATGCAGAGATCTCTCTGTGGCCTTTACCAGGTTTCACCTCATCTTCCAGGATGGGTCATTAGAGTCTCCAATCCAACAAACCAGGGAAATGCTTGGTTACCTCTCCCCAAAAATGCTGTAGTTCCCAATGTTACTCTGGGAAAACTTCTAACAAATTATTTTTTTTTTTCTGAGGAGGTGGGAAGGGAAAAAAAAAATCCTTGCCCTGAAAATCTATGAGATCAGCTTTGATTTGTAAGCAGGGAATGGAAAAATTTGATTTTTCAGGGCGTGCAGCTTTCTGGAAATTGATTTATTGTATCTGAAGTCCAGCAAGAGGTTCCCCCCATCAAATTCTGGGATTAACATCAGTATTTTCATTTCAGTGAAAGAGCAGAGCTCCTAATTGATAGATTGGAGACTGAGGAATCAGAGGCATTCCAGCTGGACCATAAATCTGCAGGAATTTACAGTACCCCAAGAATCCATTAAAATGGCAGAAGGAATAAGATGGCAGCAGGAGGCCCTGATAATTCTGGAAAAGCAATTAAGTCAGACATTAAGGAAGACACCCCAACAGCTGCCCAATTCTGGGGTTAGATGTAAGTACAGGAAAAACAGATCCTAAATTGCCACTTCTGGATGTGCCTTGGGGAGTGCACTCAGTTGGCTCCTCAAGAAATAAAATAAAAAAAAATTTTAAGAAATTTGAAGAAAAAGGATTGATAATCCCACACCATGGAGACCAGGAGAGGTTTTCTCCAACAAGAACACAGAACACAGCCCCTAAGAAAACCAAATAACCCAACCATGGAGGTGTTACTCAAATCCAAGCACCCAGAGGCTCCCAAATCAAAGGAGACAGCACCAGATCCTTATCTAGGAAAGAGCTGCTGATGCAGATGTTTAGTCCAAGATATTGCACAAGGATTTCTTTTATTAATTAAAGGCTGATTACAAATATTGTGCCTTCAATGATGTTTCCTCACACCATGCAAGACATTGAGCTCCCTATGGAAGTTGAAGCTTGAGGGGAAAAAAAGAAGGAGAAAAGAGAAGGGGCTGCTTCTTAAAATGTTAACAACCCCTCAGACTAAAGCTCTGTGTGTTTGCCAGCTCCAGGGACACTCAAGGCAAATCTATATGCAAATATATCCAAATGTGCAGGATCCAGGTCCCCTCTCTTCCTCCAGAGCCATAAAAATCCATCCAAAGCTCCACAGTCCAAGTAGAAAACACTTCCCTGCCTCCAGCTCTTTCTACAGAAACTTTCATGGCCTTTGAGACCTCTCTACATGCAAAAGGTTGCTTGAAAGTTGGAGGATTCTAAGATTTTTTTTTGAGGGGAAGAAGGACCAAGTCTACCTAAACACAAGGACAGGAGGTCAGAAGAACTTCAGAGAGAGGATGGAAGAGGCCCAAGGTGAAGGGCTGTCCAAAACCACAGAGAAGGTCCATGAACACCTTTTCTGGAGGCAAAGGAAGAAGAAATGAAGTAAGAAAAGCAGTGGGATGCAAAGTGAGAGGAGAAGACACCAGGATGACTTTATAAGATATTTAAAAACCAAAGAAAACAAAAAACAGTCTTAAAATCTCTTCACTGCAAAAGCACTTAAAGGGTTCAGTTAATTGACCTGGAAGTTCTCCACTTCTCCCATTCTTGGGCAAAATTCAAGTGCTAATTGCTGATCACCTGACTTAATCACTTTTTTCTTAATCATAAAGGAGCAGCCCTCTAGGAAGTTTTCCAAGCCCTGATGCAGCTGAGGACCAAAGATGGTTCAGCAACATCCAGGACATCATTTGCATATTCTTGGACTTGGAGAAGAAGGTGCTGAGCTCTTCTCTCTCAGATCCCATGGCCAGGACGTGTGGGAAGAGCTCAAAGCTGCAAAAAGGGAAGGTTCAGAGTGGAAATTGGGAAGTATTTCTTTGCCAAGAAGCTGATCAAACACTGAAACAGGTTTCTTAGAGAGGTTGTTGATGCCCCAAGCCTTCCAGTGTTGAAGAAGGATTTGGACAATGGTCTGAACAAGATGCTTGAAACTGGGGTGAGCCCTGACTTGGTCATCCAGTTGAACCAGATGATCATTGGAGGTCCAACAGAACCTTTTTTATTCTGTTCTCCCTCCAAGAGACTCATGGAGTGTCCACCAGCTGTGGAGCTTCAAGGTTCCTCCCTCCCTATCCATCTGAACACTACATGGGTTTGGTTTTTTTTTTTTTTTCTATCTGATCTAATGAGATCCTTATCAATTCCCATCCTCCTCAGCCAGGAGCAAAAAAAAAAAAAAAAGTACTGGAAAGTCAGGTATTGGAGCACCTGATGTAACACCAAAGCCTCGTGAAGATGTTGAGTCAGGATCAAGAGACAGAATGCCCTTAAGGACTTTATGTGATCTCCTCATGCTCTGCTTTCCTCTTTGCCCTTTTTTGAGGTTGGGCAATTGCAGTAACCCATGGGATTGAAGCTTTGGGAGGACCTGCTCTTGGTCCCAAAGCATCATCCCTGGCTGGGATGGACAAAAAAAAAAAACACCAAACCCACTCAGCAGTTCTCCAACAGAATCTGCAGATGTTGCATTCAGTTTGGTCCCTGCTATAAAAAAAAAAAAAAAAAGGTGCAGAAAGGCTGGAGAAGGTCAAGAAGGGCCATGAGGATAATCAGAGGACTGGAGCATCTTCCATATGAGGAAAGACTAAGCTGGGAGGAGTGGCTGACACACCAGAAGGCTGTGCTGCCATTCAGAGAGACTTAGACAGGCTGGAGAGTTGGGCAGGGAGAAACATGATGAAATTCAACAAGGGGAAGTGTAGAGTTTTGCATTTGGGGAAGAACAACACGATGTCCCAGTATAGGTTGGGGGCTGAGCTGCTGGAGAGCAGTGTAGGTGAAAGAGACCTGGGGGTCCTGGTAGACAAGAAGATGACCATGAGCCAGCAATGTGCCCTTGTGGCCAAGAAGGCCAATGGCATCCTGGGGTGCATTAGAAAGGGTGTGGTTAGTAGGTCAAGAGAGGTTCTCCTCCCCCTCTATTCTGCATTGGTGAGGCCACACCTGGAGTATTGTGTCCAGTTCTGGGCCCCTCAGTTCAAGAAGGACAGGGAAGTGCTTGAAAGAGTCCAGCGCAGAGCTACTGAGATGATTAAGGGAGTGGAGCATCTCCCTTATGAGGAAAGGCTGAGGGAGCTGGGGCTCTTTAGGTTGGAGAAAAGGAGACTGAGAGGTGACCTCATCAATGTTTTCAAATATGTAAGGGGTGAGTGTCAGGGAGATGGAGTTAGGCTTTTCTCAGTGGTGACCAGTGATAGGACAAGGGGTAATGGGTGTAAATTGGAGCATAGGAGGTTCAAGTTGAATATCAGAAAAAATTTTTTTACTGTAAGGGTGACAGAGCCCTGGAACAGGCTGCCCAGGGGGGTTGTGGAGTCTCCTTCACTGGAGACATTCAAAACCCACCTGGACACGTTCCTAGGGGATGTACTCTAGGGGGCCCTGCTCTGGCAGGGGGGGTTGGACTAGATGATCTTTCGAGGTCCCTTCCAACCCCTAGGATTCTATGATTCTATGATTCTATGATTCTATGATTCTATGAACTGGGTTTGTTCAGCCTGGGGAAGAAATGCTTAGGGGAGACCTTGTTAGGATGTTCCAGAACTTAAAGGGGGGCTACAGAGATGATGGGGATTCCCTCTTTACAAGGAATCCCATGGACAAGACAAGGAGCAATGGGCACAAGTTGCTCCTGGGGAGATTCCAATTGGCCAAGAGGTAAATTTTTCCCTCTGAGGACAGTCAGACATTGGAATGGTCTCCCAGGGGAAGTGGTGGATTCCCCCACTTTGGAAAGCTTTAAATCTCAGCTCAATAGGGTGCTGAGACACCTCCCATCACCAATAATATCAGTTGATTCTTGAGGTCCCTTCCAACCTGACACCCTATGACACAGATGATTCCACAAATATTGGAGCAAGAAGGAAATTCAGCTCCAAAATAAAACCTGTTCAAGGCCAGGTTAGATGGAGCCTGGAAAAACCTGGTTTAGTGGAAGGTTCCTCTACCCATGGCAGAGGGGTTGGACCTGCATCATCTCCAAGGTCCCTTCCAACCCAAACCATTCTGTGATACATCACAGAGCAAGAAATCCCACCTTGAAATCAAAATCTAGATAGAGGAGATAAAAAAAAAAATCAAGAGAACATGACCATCAACCCAACACTTGGCTTTTACTCTTTAGGTCACAACCAAAAGCTCAAAACTGCAGCACTTTTAAAGTAGCAACAGAATTAAACCTGATTTATACAAAGGGGACATAGGGAAAAAAACCCAAACAACCAACCACCAAACCCAACACCCACTGTTTGGTTATAAAAGGGATTTTCCTTGCTTAACTCTACTTTGTACAAGCTCTTGATCAACTTACTTTTAAGGTCAAAAGAAAGATGTGTTGCTTCAAGCAGCCTGTTGGGCTTTGAGATCCACCCAAGGATATTGATGGAAATAATGTTTGGTGCTTCAGAAGTGGCCAGGTTGAAGATAAGTTGGGGTTTTTTTGGGGGTTTGTTTTTTTTTGGGGGGGTGGAGGGATATTTTTAGGATTTCTAGTTTAAAGCTTGCACTGAGTATGTTAAGGAAGCTGTGAAAATGAATTAAGTTGTGTCCAGCTCTGAAGTTGATTGCCTCTGACTAAGTGGGCTCAGAGCCAGAATTATTGTAGCCAGGCTCAATTTTATGGTCAGAAAACATCTGCCAAATACCATCACATCCCAACCTCACCATAAAAAGCTGACAGCATTGCAGAAAGGTCCCAATGAGGTTTTTTTTTCCTCCATGAAAAAAAAAAAAGGGAAGAGGCCAGAAGATCTCGTCCAGAGGAGGCCAAATAACCCCATATCCCCCTTTGAGGGATGTCAAGGTTTCTGCCAATTCAAACCTTATCTCTGAAGGGATTCCATGAAAAAAAAAAAAGGGAAGAGGCCAGAAGATCTCATCCAGAGGAGGCCAAAAATCCCACATCCCCCTTTGAGGGATGTCAAGGTTTTTGCCAGCTCAAACCCTATCTCTGAAGGGATTCCATGAAAAAAAAAGGGAAGAGGCCAGAAGATCTCATCCAGAGGAGGCCAAATAACCCCATATCCCCCTTTGAGGGATGTCAAGGTTTCTGCCAATTCAAACCCCCATCTCTGAAGGGATTCCATAAAAAAAAAAAAAAAAAAGATCTCATCCAGAGGAGGCCAAATAACCCCATATCCCCCTTTGAGGGATGTCAAGGTTTCTGCCAACTCAAACCCCCATCTCTGAAGGGATTCCATAAAAAAAAAAAAAAAAAAAGATCTCATCCAGAGGAGGCCATATCCCCCTTTGAGGGATGTCAAGGTTTCTGCCAACTCAAACCCTATCTCTGAAGGTATTCCATGAAAAAAAAAAAAGGGAAGAGGCCAGAAGATCTCGTCCAGAGGAGGCCAAATAACCCCATATCCCCCTTTGAGGGATGTCAAGGTTTCTACCAACTCAAACCCTATCTCTGAAGGGATTCCATGAAAAAAAAAAGGGAAGAGGCCAGAAGATCTCATCAGGTCTCCCCCTGATCCCAAAACCTCCTCCCAGCACCAAGGAGATAAAAACCTCATCACCTGGAGGAAGAAGTGGATGCCAGGAAGGACAAAGCCACACAACAAAGGGACTCATTTCTGATAGAACAACAGGAGCTCAGTCTCCAACCCAAAGCAAAACTTCAGCAGATGAAAGGACCAAAGGACAACCAGGAGTTTTCAGCTGAATCCCAGTACCCAAAAAGGCCCTAAAAAAAGCTGGGGATGGGCTTTGTGCAGTGAAAAGGAGCACCAGGAGAAGAGGTGATGGCTTTGAACTGGAAGAAGGTAGATGTAGGTTAGAAATTCTTCCCTAGGAGAGTGGGAAAACACTGGCACAGGTTGGCCAGGAGGGTTGTGGCTGCCCCATTCCCAAAAATCTTGAAGGCCAGGTTGGATGGGGCTTGGAGCAACCTCGTCTAGTGGGAAGTGTCCTTACCCTACTTGAGCAGATGAAAGGACCAAAGGACAACCAGGAGTTTTCAGCTGAATCCCAGTACCCAAAAAGGCCCTAAAAAAAGCTGGGGATGGGCTTTGTAATGTGAAAAGGAGCACCAGGAGAAGAGGTGATGGCTTTGAACTGGAAAAAAGTAGATGTAGGTTAGACATGAAGAAAAAATTCTTCCCTAGGAGAGTGGGAAAACACTGGCACAGGTTGGCCAGGAGGGTTGTGGCTGCCCCATTCCCAGAAATCTTGAAGGCCAGGTTGGATGGGGCTTGGAGCAGCCTGGTGTAGTAGGAAGTGTCCCTACCCATGCAGGGGGTTGGAACTGGCTGGGACTTTAAGGTCCCTTCCAACCCATTCTGTGATTCCATGAGTTTCGTTGTAGCTCCCCTGGGTGCTGCTGGAAGAGGTCCTGACAACCTGAAGAGTTTGGCTGGATCACAGCTGATGCCCCACAGCCAACCTGCTAAAGGGCAGGTCCCACCAAGCCACCTCCAAGACTGGTTTTGGCCATAAACCAGTCCAGGATTATTGCCAATTAGATGGAGAATGCCCACAGAAGAGTAAATTAAACCAAAACCACTTCATTTGCACATTGGGGACATCCTTAACCCAGCAGTGCAGAGGCCGCACCTGGAGTATTGTGTCCAGTTCTGGGCCCCTCAGTTCAAGAAGGACAGGGAAGTGCTTGAAAGAGTCCAGTGCAGAGCTACTGAGATGATTAAGGGAGTGGAACATCTCCCTTATGAGGAAAGGCTGAGGGAGCTGGGTCTCTTTAGTTTGGAGAAAAGGAGACTGAGGGGTGACCTCATCAATGTTTTCAAATATGTAAGGGGTGAGTGTCAGGGAGATGGAGTTGGGCTTTTCTCAGTGGTGACCAGTGATAGGACAAGGGGTAATGGGTGTAAATTGGAGCATAGGAGGTTCAAGTTGAATATCAGAAAAAATTTTTTTACTGTAAGGGTGACAGAGCCCTGGAACAGGCTGCCCAGGGGGGTTGTGGAGTCTCCTTCACTGGAGACATTCAAAACCCACCTGGACACGTTCCTAGGCGATGTACTCTAGGGGGCCCTGCTCTGGCAGGGGGGGTTGGACTAGATGATCTTTCCAGGTCCCTTCCAACCCCTAGGATTCTATGATATGATTCTATGATATGATTCCTTCAGGGAAGTTGGGTGTTTTCCCACCATAATTCTTCTTTTTCAATGAAGGAATCACCTGGGTGGTTGGAAATCAAATCATCTGCCCTAAGATTTCTATTTTAAGACCCATGTCAGGCAACACATGCCCAGACCTGGTCTCACAATGGAGTTGACATTGACCAACTAAAGCTCAGGGACATCTCTGAGGACTGATGGTGGGATGAAGCTCATCTCACCTCCCACTGCTCAGATCAACTCAGGAGATGGTGGATTTCATGAATTTATTGGGTGTAACTCATGCATTTAGCCAAGGGACTAAAGATGATCATACCCTGAAGCCTCCACTGCTTCCAGCATCATCCCAGGCTGCTCCAGGTAATTCCTTAAAGCCTGAAGGATGATTTTGTTCTCATTTTATAACTTCTGCCTCCCAGGGAATAGAGAGTTTGTGGCTTTTAAAGGTTGGAGTAAAAAAAGCATCAAGAGTGTTACTGCTCAACTCTTCTCCAGGGAGGGAGGGAGGGAGGGAAGGGAGGGAGGGGAGGGAGGGAGGGAAGGGAGGGAGGGAAGGGAGGGAGGGAAGGGAGGGAGGGAAGGGAGGGAAAAGGGAGGGAGGAAAGGGAGGGAGGAAAGGGAGGGAGGAAAGGGAGGGAGGAAAGGGAGGGAGGAAAGGGAGGGAGGAAAGGGAGGGAGGAAAGGGAGGGAGGAAAGGGAGGGAGGAAAGGGAAGGAGGAAAGGGAAGGAGGGAGGGGAAGGAGGGAGGGGAAGGAGGGAGGGGAAGGAGGGAGGGGAAGGAGGGGAAGGAGGGGAAGGAGGGGAAGGAGGGGAAGGAGGGGAAGGAGGGGAAGGAGGGGAAGGAGGGAAAGGAGGGAAAGGAGGGAAAGGAGGGAAAGGAGGGAAAGGAGGGAAAGGAGGGAAAGGAGGGAAAGGAGGGAAAGGAGGGAGGGAAAGGAGGGAGGGAAAGGAGGGAGGGAAAGGAGGGAGGGAAAGGAGGGAGGGAAAGGAGGGAGGGAAAGGAGGGAGGGAAAGGAGGGAGGGAAAGGAGGGAGGGAAAGGAGGGAGGGAAAGGAGGGAGGGAAAGGAGGGAGGGAAAGGAGGGAGGGAAAGGAGGGAGGGAAAGGAGGGAGGGAAAGGAGGGAGGGAAAGGAGGGAGGGAAAGGAGGGAGGGAAAGGAGGGAGGGAAAGGAGGGAAAGGAGGGAAAGGAGGGAAAAGGAGGGAAAAGGAGGGAAAAGGAGGGAAAAGGAGGGAAAAGGAGGGAAAAGGAGGGAAAAGGAGGGAAAAGGAGGGAAAAGGAGGGAAAAGGAGGGAAAAGGAGGGAAAAGGAGGGAAAAGGAGGGAAAAGGAGGGAAAAGGAGGGAAAAGGAGGGAAAGGAGGGAAAAGGAGGGAAAAGGAGGGAAAAGGAGGGAAAAGGAGGGAAAAGGAGGGAAAAGGAGGGAAAAGGAGGGAAAGGAAGGGGACATCCTGCCAGGGGGATTGAACTCAATGATGTTTCAAGCTCCCTTCCAAGCCCTAACATTGGGATTCTGTGACATGGTCCAACTCTTCTCTTGGCCAAGACATTGGGAATTCTCCCATTTGACTTCTCCAGTGATGCTTTTTTCCACTCAGTGGTCCCAGTTGCTGGGCTTGGATGCTGGGGGTTTAAATACCTCCCTCAGCCACCATGGTAGGAGCTTTCCTGAAGATTGGCTCCTCGTGGCAACCTCCACCTCATCTCCTCCCAGCCCAGGAGTTCTCACAAAAGATGCTCCTACACACACAGAAAGAGAACTGGCAGCCTGAATAAAAGGATTATCAAACCTTTAAAGCCAAAGCCAGACAAGGGTATAAACCAAGGCTGAGATATCTCAGCCTGACACCCAATAACAACCAGGGCCATGCCCCAGACAGAGTCACAGCAACCTTTGGACATCATCAATCACCCCATCTGCAAATTCTCCTCTCCTCCAGAGGGGGAACTCCTTTAGGTAGGGCTATGATTCATGGGCAGTTCCAAGGCTGGGTTAAATGGTTTTTCAATCAATCCTAAAGGTCCAGAGTCTCCAGAGATTCCTGCTTACTGAGCCCTGGGTGATGAACTCCTACAGAATTCCCCACCACCACCAGCTGAGAGCCCAACCAACCCTTCCAGCATTACCAGTCTGAGCTCGTGATGCAATTAAAGCCCAGGGCACGTGAAGGAAGGTGCTAAAAGCCCAGGAAACCTCAGGGCTTGCACCCAGGAAGCCTTCAACTCCAGCAGGGATGGAAACCCAAGAGATGGAGACCACTGCTCAGTGCTCAGAAGGGTCGAGCATCAGCTCCAAGTGGAATTCAGGTAGAAATGGGCAACTCCAGGAGAGCTGGGCAAGAGCAAGTTGTATCTGCTCACCACTAATTTATCCCCCTGGCATCAAGGGATGCTCCAAAATATCAACACTTGCTCTGGAGTAAATGTTGGAGACAAGGAACAGCTAAAGGTGACAGTTTCTGGGGCTTTAAGAAACTCTGCCACACCAGCTGCTGTCCCACCCCAACCCTGAGCACCCTCCACCCTTGAGCACTCCAGGTTTTACCAAAGAACTGAAAAAAATAATAAAAAAGCAGGTTCTTACTTTCACCCACTCTCTGAAATAATATTTCCTAACAAAGATTTGTGCCCCCCCCCTCAAAAAAAGAGATGTTTCCAAGTGCATGGATCATCCAGCAGCTGGAAAAGTTCCTGGAAAAATAGGGAGCCTGGACCACCAAGCTCTCAGCAACTGTTTTATTTATTTTATTTTATTTCTTTTAGACCACGCTGGTCTAAAAGTTATTTTGCTGGAGTCAGAGCTGTCAGTTGGCATTATTATTATTTCTCTTTGAAAAGCACAAGGTTTTGAGACAGGCCAGCACAGGACAAGTGGCCAAGTGACCCTGGTTGAGCCAATGTTAGCCCAGGGAATAGAGAGCAAAACAAAAGCCAGAGAACCACTCTGCACACAAAAGCAGGGTTTAAAATTCTCTTTTTTTCTTTTAATTAAAAAAAAAAAAATAAATAGATTATTTCCTTCTCTTCCTGGAAAAGGGAATTTCAGAAAGTCATATTTACTGCAAGGCAACCAGTGGGTCACACCACATATTTTTGCTCCCTCAACATCTATTTTTTTTAATTTTTTTTTGTTATATATAAAAGTCCCTATCATGAAACTAATCTCATGAAGCACTCTGGCTGAAAGCTGTTTTTCTGTGGGAGACATTACCAGCTAAAACCTCTAAAACCTTTTATTGAGAGTATGGTTACATCACACAGCCTTTTAACAAATGAGTGGAGGATTAAGGTTTTAAATTTCCCAGAGAAGTGCCCTCACTGCTGGCTGATGTACTCAGCAAGAGGAAGGAAAAAAAAAAAAAATAAAATGAGGTGGGGGAATAAAAATCCAGGGAATTGGGGGTTTTAAACAGCAAAAGCTACACCCAGAGCTTGAATTTTAGGAGCATGAAACTGCTCCAGGGAGGCACAGGGCACGATGAGAGCCAGGGCAGGGTGCCAGCAGGAAACAGATGTATTAAATCTTCAGCTCCAGTCCATGAACCTTGGCAAACCAAGCCAAATAAAAAAAAGAAAATAAATAAAAAATAAATCACAGCAGTGTTTGGGATCCCCTGGAAGGCAGCACCCACGAAGCGGCCCCACCTACAGCTCCTGATGCTGACAGGGTGGAAAAAAAAATAAACCAAACCACAACAAAAAACCAACAAGAAAAGGCTATATTGATAGCTTCATCTGGATAAAAAAAAATGATATTTAGGAAGTCTATCAGGTCT
Organism: Heliangelus exortis; assembly: GCF_036169615.1. NCBI lineage: Eukaryota > Metazoa > Chordata > Aves > Apodiformes > Trochilidae > Heliangelus > Heliangelus exortis. The sequence goes on along the minus strand of NC_092423.1, from coordinate 149,844,185 downwards.
TTTATTTTTTTAATTGAAAAAAGCAATCGTGCAATGACAGATGCTGCACTTCCCCTGCCAGTTCTCCCCCCTTTGCAACTTTTTCCTCTGTTATTCTGCTCTGTGCTCCCATCCAAACAGAGTGAAGGGACTGCTCACACAAGGGAACCAGTGTCTGTGTGCAGAATAAATTGGGAAAAAGCCCAAACCCCTCCTTCTAATCTTCCAAGCAGCACCTGCTATTTAGACAGGGCCCTGAGTAAACTCCAACCTGGTTTAAGGTTGCAACCTCTTGAGCTGCAGTCAGGCTCAAGTGACTCAAGATCAGATTGTTCTTTGTTCAGCTGAGGTGGAGATCAGAAAAGTAAAATAATAATTAAAAAAAAAAAAAAAAAACAGCTCCAGAGCCTGGCCAAGTTCTGGTTTTTTTGCTTGCTGAGTGTTTTTTTTTGGGGGGGGGTGATTTTTGAATTAAATAAATTAAATTCAATTTGCTCATCTTTTCTCCCAAAAAGTGGAACTCAGGAAAGCCTCCTCCACCCCTAGAAAAATCCCCAAGATGGGAGACATTCCCCCAAGAGGGGAAAAGTCAAGCAGAGGGGTTGGTGGCAGCCTGGGGACAATCTTCATGGGTTTCACCTCCTTGCCACTAAGGAAAAGAGGGGAACAATCAGCCCCATCTCACACAGCTTTTTGGGCTGCACTGATTTTTCTTGGAGGCATCTCTGGGGTGATGCACACCAGGAAGCTACACCCTGACCCAGGACCTCTGACAGTGAGGACAGGCAGGGCTTGGCTGGACCCTACATGCAGGAAGGAAAAAAAAAAAAGCCCAAAATACAGGAGAATTTGGTTAAAAGGAGTTGTAACTCTTCAAAAGGAGTTAAAAGATGTAACAGAGGAGCAGAGGTGGGGAGATGAGCTCTGAGAGAGTTGTTTGGGGCTGCTCAGGGATGCTCCAGGACTGCTTCCTACCTACACCCCAAATCCTTCCCCACCCAGCCCCCTGACACCCCCTTGGCCAACAGGAGGGTCCTGCAGCATCCATGGGGACCACCATCCCCATGCCAGGGATGCAGAGCATCACTGGGGGGGCTTTGCCACCCTGTCCCCCACCCCATGGCACCCCAGTGTTGTGTCTCACCTTCCGGGTGCTGCTGCTCTTTAGGGCTTGCAGGAGGACGAGGCCACTGTCCCTGTCCCCTTCCTCACCACCAGCTGGGCTCTCCTCCTCGGGGGGCATCATCTCCAGGGGGGCAGCATCCACAGGTTGAGAGGGGTGGCCCCACAGCTGGGGGGCTCCCTCTTGACCCCACGTGGTGGTTTCTTGGGGTTCAGTGTGTCCCCCCCTCAAAAAGGGGACTTCTTCTTCTCCTGGTTAGCCCTCCGGGGGTTCAGAGCACACCCATAGCCTGGCTGGGGGCTGACCCCCCCCCCAAAACCCCTCTCCTCTGGTGCTGCAAACCCTCATGCACCTCAACTCGGGCTGGAGCAGAACCCCTCGCAGAACTTCCCCAAATTAGGGGGGGAAAAGCCCACAGATCCCCCCTTGGAGAGATTCCCCAACCAGGGGATCAGCAAACTCGAAGGACCCCCTGAAAAAGATGCCCTAAGCTCACAGACATCCCCCAAAATTAAGGGGGTGGGGGGGGAGCCCCCATAGACCCCTCCAGTTATGGGGTGGGTCAACCCCTTCACAGAATTACCCGAATGGGGGGGGAACCCTTAGAGCCCCCTTCGTTTTTGGGAGCTCCCCCAAACGAGGGGTTAAACCCCCTCAAAGCTACCTCAGATCGGGGGTGGGGGGGACCCACAAACCCCCTTTGCAGTCCCAACCCCGTCGGGGGAAGGGGGCAACACCCTCCTCCCCGAACTCCTTTACGGAGATGTCCCCATCGGGGGACGAACCCCACAGCCCCTCCAACCCCACAAAACCCAACCCCCCCCCCTTCCCTGGGCTGAATTAAGCCTCGGGTTCCCTTCAGGAGTTGCCGTCGTCCCCGCTCACCCCCTCGGAACCCCTCGGAACCCCTCGGTACCGCCTCAGAACCGCCTCAGAACCCCTTCGGTGCCCCCCGACGGCTCCTCCGCCGGGCGCTGCCGCTGCGGAGCGATCGCGGCTCCGTCCCCTCCGCGGCGAGGGGGATAAGGAGGGAGGGGGGGCGGGGCTTAATGTGGCTCTGACCAATAGGAAAGAGGAATGGAGATGATAGGCGTCGGCTCCATCCAATAGGAGGGCGGAAAACGGAGAGGCCCGGAGGACACGGGAGGGGAGGAACGGAGCCGCTCGGGGAGGGGAGGGAAAGAGGGGGGGGGGTGTTGCCCGTGGCAACGGTGGGAATTAGAACGCTGATGACGTCATGAGAAGGGCGGGGCATGAAGGGGCTCCGCCCCCTCCCTCCCCTGAACCCACATCTGGGTGCGGGGAAGCCACATCTGGAGTATCCCGCCACTAATCAGGGATTACACCCTCCCCTGCACATCTGGATAACCCCACGTCCAAGCAAGGAACCCTCCCCAGACACATCTGGATTATTCCAGCTTTATTCAGGGATTACACAACCCCCCTGCACATCTGGATGACCCCACGTCCAAGCAAGGAACCCACCCAGACACATCTGGATTATCCCACCTCTAATCAGGGATTACACAACCCCCCTGCACATCTGGATGACCCCACGACCAAGCGGGGAACCCCCCCCCCAAACACATCTGGATTCTTCCAGCTTTAATCAGGGATTACACACACCCCCTGCACATCTGGATGACCCCACGCCCAAGCAAGGAACCCGCCCAGACACATCTGGATTATTCCAGCTCTAATCAGGGATTGCACAACCCCCCTGCACATCTGGATGACCCCACGTCCAAGCAAGGAACCCCCCCAGACACATCTGGATTATTCCAGCTTTAATCAGGGATTACACACACCCCCTGCACATCTGGATGACCCCACGTCCAAGCAAGGAACCCGCCCAGACACATCTGGATTATTCCAGCTCTAACCAGGGATTACACAAACCCCCTGCACATCTGGATGACCCAACGTCCAAGCAAGGAACCCCCCCCAGACACATCTGGATTATTCCACCTCTAATCAGGGATTACACACCCCCCCTGCACATCTGGATGACCCCACGTCCAAGCAGGGAACCCCCCCTGACATCTGGATTATTGCACCTCTGATAAGAGATTGCACCCTCCCCTGCACATCTGGATGACCCCATGTCCAAGCAGGGACCACCCCCCCCCGACACATCTGGATTATTCCAGCTCTAATCAGGGATTACACACCCCCTCTGCACATCTGGATGACCCCACACCCAAGAGGGGAAACCCCCCCGACACATCTGGATTATTCCAGCTCTAACCAGGGATTGCACACACCCCCCCCCGCCCATCTGGATGACCCCACATCCAAGCAGGGAACCCCCCCAGACACATCTGGATTATTGCACCTCTAATAAGAGATTACACAAACCCCTCTGCACATCTGGATGACCGCACGTCCAAGCAGGGAACCCCCCCCGACACATCTGGATTATTCCAGCTTTAATCAGGGATTACACACCCCTACTGCACATCTGGATGACCCCACACCCAAGAGGGGAACCCCCCCCCCGACACATCTGGATTATTCCACCTCTAATCAGGGGTCCCACCCATATACCACATCTGAAACATCTGGATGACCTCATGCCCACATCTGGACTATCCCACCTCTAATCAGGGATTCCCATATACATACACACCCCCTGCACATCTGGATGACCTCACATCCACATCTGGACAACCCTGACTCTAACTGAAGGATACCCCACCTCCCCTCCACATCTGGATGACCTCACCTCCAACCAGGGACCCTCTCCCAACCACATCTGGACAAGCCCATCCCTAACCCAGGGACCTCCTCCAACCTGTTGGCCACATCTGGACAGCCCCACGTCCAACCAGAGACAGTCTCCAGTCACATCTGGACAACCCTGACTAACTGAGGGGTACCCTCCCTCTCCCCTCCACATCTGGATGACCCCGTGGTCAAGCAGGGACAGCCCCAGCCACATCTGGACAACCCTAACTGAGGGATACCCCCCCCCTCCTCTCCACATCTGGATGACTCCATCCCCAACCCGGGACCTTCTCCCAACCATATCTGGACAAACCCAGGGACCTCCTCCAACCTGTTGGCCACATCTGGATGACCCCACATCCAAGCAGGGACAGCCCCCATCCACATCTGGACAACCCTACCTGAGGGATACCCCCCCTCCCTTCCACATCTGGATGACCCCATCCCCAACCCGGGACCCTCTCCCAACCACATCTGGACAAACCCAGGGACCTCCTGCACCCTGTTGGCCACATCTGGATGACCCCACATCCAAGCAGGGACAACCCCCAGCCACATCTGGACAACCCTAGCTCTAATTGAAGGATACCTCCCATCAACATCTGGATGACCTCACCCCCAACCAGGGACCCTCTCCCAACCACATCTGGACAAGCCCATCCCTAACCCAGGGACCTCTTCCAACCTGTTGGCCACATCTGGACATCCCCATTTTCAACCAGAGACAGTCCCCAACCACATCTGGACTATCAAACCTCTAATCAGGGATCCCACCCATATACACCCCCAGCACATCTGGATGACCCCACATCCAAGCAGGGACAGCCCCAGCCACATCTGGACAACCCTAACTGAGGGATAACCCCCCGTCTCCACATCTGGATGACCCCACCCCCAACCAGGGACCCTCTCCCAACCACATCTGGACAAACCCAGGGTCCTCCTCCAACCTGTTGGCCACATCTGGATGACCCCACATCCAAGCAGGGACAGCCCCCAGCCACATCTGGACAACCCTACCTGAGGGATACCCTCCACATCTGGATGACCCTATCCCCAACCCAGGGACCCTCTCCCAACCACATCTGGACAAACCCAGGGACCTCCTCCAACCTGTTGGCCACATCTGGATGAACCCACGTCCGAGCAGGGACAACCCCCAGCCACATCTGGACAACCCTAACTCTAATTGAAGGATACCTCCCATCAACATCTGGATGACCTCACCCCCAACCAGGGACCCTCTCCCAACCACATCTGGACAAGCCCATCCCTAACCCAGGGACCCATATACAACCTCTGCACATCTGGATGACCTCAAGTCCCCGTGGGGACAGCCCCCAGCCACATCTGGACAACCCTACCTGAGGGATACCCCCTCCACATCTGGATGACCCTATCCCCAACCCAGGGACCCTCTCCCAACCACATCTGGACAAGCCCATCCCTAACCCAGGGACCCATATATGACCTATGCACAACTGGATGACCTCAAGTCCACGTGGGGACAGCCCCCAGCCACATCTGGACAACCCTACCTGAGGGATACCCCCTCCACATCTGGATGACCTCAAGTCCACGTGGGGACAGCCCCCAGCCACATCTGGACAACCCTTGCTCTAATTGAAGGATACCTCCCATCAACATCTGGATGACCTCACCCCCAACCAGGGACCCTCTCCCAACCACATCTGGACAAGCCCATCCCTAACCCAGGGACCCATATACGACCTCTGCACATCTGGATGACCTCAAGTCCATGTGGGGACAGCCCCCAGCCACATCTGGACAACCCTACCTGAGGGATACCCCCTCCACATCTGGATGACCTCCCCTCCGACCAGGGACCCTCTCCCAACCACATCTGGACAAACCCAGGGACCTCCTCCAACCTGTTGGCCACATCTGGATGACCCCACATCCAAGCAGGGACAACCCCCAGCAACATCTGGACAACCCTAACTCTAATTGAAGGATACCTCCCATCAACATCTGGGTGACCTCACCCCCAACCAGGGACCCTCTCCCAACCACATCTGGACAAGCCCATCCCTAACCCAGGGACCCATATATGACCTCTGCACATAGAATCATAGAATAGGCTGGGTTGGAAGGGACCTCAGAGATCATCAAGTCCAACCCTTGAACAACTACTGCCACAGTCACCAGACCATGGCACTGAGTGCCATATCGAGTCGCTTTTTAAATGTCTCCAGGGACGAAGAGTCCACCACCTCCCCAGGCAGCCCGTTCCAATGTCTGATCACCCTTTCCGTGAAAAAATTCTTTCTAATATCCAATCTGAACTTCCCCCAGCACAATTTAAGACCATGCCCTCTTGTCTTGCTGAGAGTTGCCTGGGAAAAGAGACCAACCCCCCCCTGGCTCCAACCTCCTTTCAGGGAGTTGGAGAGAGCGATGAGGTCTCCCCTGAGCCTCCTCTTCTTCAGCCTCAACACCCCCAGCTCCCTCAGCCTCTCCTCATAGGATCTGTGTTTGAGCCCCTTCACCAGTTTGGTTGCCCTCCTTTGGACCTGTTCGAGGACCTCAATCTCCTTCCTGAGCTGAGGGGCCCAGAACTGGACACAGGACTCAAGCTGTGGCCTCCCCAGGGCTGAGCACAGGGGCTGAGAATCCCTTCCCTGGACCTGCTGGCCACACTCTTCCTGATCCAGCCCAGGATGCCATTGGCCTTCTTGGCCACCTGGGCACACTGCTGGCTCATGTTCAGCTTCCTGGCAATCCAGACTCCCAGCTCCCTTTCTGCCACTCTGTGCCCAGCCTGGAGCTCCCCATGGGGTTGTTGTGGCCAAAGTGCAGGACCCAGCACTTGGCCTTGTTGAACCTCATCCCGTTGGGATCAGCCCAACTCTCCAGTCTGTCCAGGTCCCTCTGCAGAGCCCTCCTGCCTTCCAGCTGATCAACACTTCTCCCCAGCTTGGTGTCATCAGCAAACTTGCTGATGATGGACTCAATCATCTGGATGACCTCAAGTCCACGTGGGGACAGCCCCCAGCCACATCTGGACAACCCTACCTGAGGGATAACCCCTCCACATCTGGATGACCTCACCTCCAACCAGGGACCCTCTCCCAACCACATCTGGACAAGCCCATCCCTAACCCAGGGACCCCGCCCTCAACCCTTCCATTAACATCTGGATCACCTCCAACCAGGGACCCCCTACCCAGCCACATCTGGCCAGTGTCACCCCCAGCTCCTGGACACTTCCCCACCCCCCTGCCACATCTGGATGTCCCCCACCATTCAGCCCCTCCAATCCCTGCACACCTCTCCCATGCCCAGGTTCCCCCTCAGCCAGATGTGGAGGGGATGTGTTCCCCCTCAGCCAGATGTGTCCCAGTGCTGTCCCAGTGTCCCCCGGGTGCTCCTGAAGCCATAGCAGGGTTCTCCTTCCAAGGATTCTCATAAAATAAGAAAAAAACCCAAAAAAAAGTGTTAATTCTGACAAAAAATATGGAAACAAGGATGGAAAAATGAGAATTTTTGGGATGTCCACAAGACCCCAAAGCATGGCATGGGGATGTTGGGCCAGGTTGTCACCAAGATGTGTGACATGTTGGTGACACACATTCCAATGGTTCCATAAAATAAATAAATTTTTTTTAAAAAGTGTTAATTCTGACAAAAAATATGGAAACAAGGGTGGAAAAATGAGAATTTTTGAGATGCCCACAAGACCCCAATACATGGCATGAGGAAGCTGGGCTAGGTTGTCACCAAGATGTGTGACATGTTGGTGACACAAATTCCAATGGTTCCATAAAATAAATATTTTTTTTTAAAAAAAGTGTTAATTCTGACAAAAATTTATGGAAACAAGGATGGAAAAATGACAATTTTTGAGATGTCCACAAGACCCCAGTGCATGGCATGGGGATGTTGGGCTAGGTTGTCACCAAGATGTGTCACACATCTTGGTGACACAAATTCCAAAGATTCCATAAAATAAATAAAATTTTAAAAAAAGTGCTAATTCTGACAAAAAATATGGAAACAAGGGTGGAAAAATGAGAATTTTTGAGATGCCCACAAAACCCCAATACATGGCATGGGGAGGCTGGGCTAGGTTGTCACCAAGATGTGTCACACATGTTGGTGACACAAATTCCAAAGATCCCATAAAATAAATAAAATTTAAAAAAAAAAAGTGCTAATTCTGACAAAAAAATATGGAAACAAGGATAGAAAAATGAGATTTTTTGAGATGCCCACAAGACCCCAATACATGGCATGGGAAGGCTGGGCTAGGTTGTCACCAAGATGTGTCACACATGTTGGTGACACAAATTCCAATGGTTCCATAAGATAAATAAATTTTTTTTAAAGTGTTAATTCTGACAAAAAATTATGGAAACAAGGATGGAAAAATGGGAATTTTTGAGATGCCCACAAGACCCCAATGCATGGCATGGGGAGGCTGGGCTAGGTTGTCACCAAGATGTGTGACATGTTGGTGACACACATTCCAATGGTTCCATAAAATAAATAATTTTTTTTAAAAAAGTGTTAATTCTGACAAAAATTTATGGAAACAAGGATGGAAAAATGACAATTTTTGAGATGCCCACAAGACCCCAATGCATGGCATGGGGAGGCTGGGCTAGGTTGTCACCAACATGTTGGTGACACACATTCCAAGGATCCCATTAAATAAATAAAATTTAAAAAAAAAGTGCTAATTCTGACAAAAAAATATGGAAACAAGGATAGAAAAATGAGAGTTTTTGAGATGCCCACAAGACCCCAATACATGGCATGGGGAAGCTGGGCTAGGTTGTCACCAACATGTTGGTGACACACATTCCAAGGATCCCATTAAATAAATAAAATTTTTAAAAAAAAAGTGCTAATTCTGACAAAAAATATGGAGACAAGGATGGAAAAATGAGAATTTTTGAGATGCCCACAAGACCCCAATGCATGGGATGGGGAGGCTGGGCTAGGTTGTCACCAACATGTTGGTGACACACATTCCAAGGATCCCATAAAATAAGAAAAAAAAAAAAAAAAAAAGTCAATTCTGACAAAAATTTATGGAAACAAGGATGGAAAAATGACAATTTTTGAGATGCCCACAAAACCCCAATACATGGCACGGGGAGGCTGGGCTAGGTTGTCACCAAGATGTGTGACATGTTGGTGACACACATTCCAATGGTTGCATAAAATAAATAAATTTTTTTTAAAAAAGTGCTAATTCTGACAAAAAATTATGGAAACAACAATGGAAAAATGAGAATTTTTGAGATGCCCACAAGACCCCAATACATGGCATGGGGAGGCTGGGCTAGGTTGTCACCAACATGTTGGTGACACACATTCCAAGGATCCCATAAAATAAGAAAAAAAAAAAAAAGTCAATTCTGACAAAAAAATATGAAAACAAGGATAGAAAAATGAGAATTTTTGAGATGCCCACAAGACCCCAATGCATGGGATGAGGAGGCTGGGCTAGGTTGTCACCAAGATGTGTCACACATGTTGGTGACACAAATTCCAAGGATTCCATAAAATAAATAATAAACAAAAAAGTGTTAATTCTGACAAAAATTTATGGAAACAAGGATGGAAAAATTATAATTTTTGAGATGCCCACAAGCCCCTAAAGCATGGGATGGGGATGCTGGGCTAGGTTGTCACCAAGATGTGTCACTAGCAAAAAGTCCTTCAGTTTTACCAGGGTCTGGCTTCACTTTTATTAATTAAGTTAAGCAGATTAAAAATGTGTTTGAGGAATCCTAAACCTTTTATAATCCAGGAGTTTATTTTATAACTCCCTGAATATATTAATACACTAAAACCACCTCCTCCAGTTTGTTTTGCTTTGGTGGGGCTTTGAGAATAAACCCATGATCCTGGGGAAGGGAATGTGTTAAGATGGAATTTTCTCTTCCTCCTGGATTTCCCAATCCGAAAGAAGCTGCTGGACTAGAAAAGTGGAATTACTGCTCCATCTGGAATGAAACCAGTGGTTTTCTGGGGGAATATTGCAAAGAAAAGTGGTTTCATTTGTTGTCTTCAGACCTGGGAGAAGATGGGATGAGGTATTTGCTCCTCAGCCCAGGGTCAGTCAGCAACTCATGGGATATTCTCCAAGACATAGAATCATGGAGGCTGGCAAAGACCTTTAAAATCATTAATTCCAACCATCATCCCAACACCTCCATGCCAATTAAACCAATTAAAGTGCTACATCAACACATTTATTTTTTTTTTGGACGTCTTCAGGCGTGGTGACTCCACCACTCTCAGACTGTACCAGGGTCTGAAAACCCTTTCAGTAAAGACATTTTTCATAGAATCATAGAATCATAGAATCATAGAATCATAGAATCATAGAATCATAGAATCATAGAATCATAGAATCATAGAATCATAGAATCATAGAATCATAGAACTGGCTGGGTTGGAAGGGACCTCAGAGATCATCAAGTCCAACCCTTGCTCCACTCCCCCCATGGTTCCCAGCCCATGGCACTGAGTGCCACATCCAGGCTCTTTTGAAATATCTCCAGGGATGGAGAATCCACCCCTTCCCTGGGCAGCCCATTCCAATGGCTGATCACCCTCTCCAGAAAGAAATTCTTTCTAATGTCCAACCTAAACCTCCCCTGGCACAACTTGAGACCTCTTGTGCCCTCTTGTCTTGCTGAGAGTTGCCTGGGAAAAGAGCCCAACCCCCCCCTGGCTCCAACCTCCTTTCAGGGAGTTGGAGAGAGTGATGAGGTCTCCTCTGAGCCTCCTCTTCTCCAGCCTCAACACCCCCAGCTCCCTCAGCCCTTCCTCACAGGACTTGTGCTGGATCCCTTCCCAGCCTCCTTGCTCTTCTCTGGACCTGCTCCAGCACCTCAATCTCCTTCCTGAGCTGAGGGGCCCAGAACTGGACACAGGACTCAAGCTGTGGCCTCCCCAGGGCTGAGCACAGGGGCAGAATCCCTTCCCTGGACCTGCTGGCCACGCTGTTCCTGAGCCAGCCCAGGATGCCATTGGCCTTCTTGGCCACCTGGGCACACTGCTGGCTCATGTTCAGCTTCCATTATTTTCCATAATATCCAAGCTAAACCTTCCCTGCTGCAACCTGAGGCCATTTCCCCTCATCCTATCAGAGATGGGGTGGGAGAAGAGAGTGACCTCCACTTCCCTACAACCTCCTTTTAGGTACTTGTAGAGATCAAGAAGGTTCCTCTTGTCTTGATTAAACAACCCCTGTTCCTTCAGTTCATCCTCCTAAGACTTGTGCTCCATCCCCTTCACCCATTTTGTTGTTTTTCTCTCAAGACCTTGCTTTGGTGTCACCAAAGACCCCATTTCCAGTCTGGTTTTCCCCAAAAGATGAGCCTGATGCCTTTGGTGATCCATGTTTTCCATCCTTTCTCCCATGGCAATGTCTACAAAAGGAAAATAAAGCAAAACACAGAAAAATCATCCTAATAATTCATGTTTGACCCAAGTTATGCTTGGATATAAGAAAACCAGAGATGGTTTAGGTCAGGACAGATTTCACCCAACTTCCCCACCCTGCAAATCCCATCACTTCCAGCCATGGAAATCCCAACAAGTGTGAAAAACTTGGAAGAAACCTTCAGCAAACATCAGGGCTGAATAAATCCAGATTGGATCCAGGGTGAAAAGAGAAGAAAATCAAAACTACTCCAATCCCTGATGTGGCAGAAAGCAAAACACAGAAAAATCATCCCAATAATTCATGTTTGACCCAAGTTATGCTTGGATGTAGGAAAACCAGAGATGGTTTAGGTCAGGAGAGATTTCACCCAACTTCCCCACCCTCCAAATCCCATTGTTTCCAGCCATGGAAATCCCAACAGGTGTGAAAAACTTGGAAGAAACCTTCAGCAAACATCAGGGCTGAATAAATCCAGATTGGATCCAGGGTGAAAAGAGGAGAAAATCAAAACTACTCCAATCCCTGGTGTGGCAGAAAGCAAAACACAGAAAAATCATCCTAATAATTCATGTTTGACCCAGGTTATGCTTGGATGTAGGAAAACCAGAGATGGTTTAGGTCAGGACAGATTTCACCCAACTTTCCCACCCTCCAAATCCCATCATTTGCAGCCATGGAAATCCCAACAAGTGTGAAAAACTTGGAAGAAACCTTCACCAAACATCAGGGCTGAATAAATCCAGATTGGATCCAGGCTGAAAAGAGAAGAAAATCAAAACTACTCCAGTCCCTGGTGTGGCAGAAAGCAAAACACAGAAAAATCATCCCAATAATTCATGCTTGACCCAAGTTATGCCTGGAAATAGATGGTTTAGGTCAGGACAGATTTCACCCAACTTCCCCACCCTCCAAATCCTATCACTTCCAACCACGGGAATCCCAACAGGTGTGAAAAACTTGGAAGAAACCTTCAGCAAACATCAGGGCTGAATAAATCCAGATTGGATCCAGGGTGAAAAGAGGAGAAAATCAAAACTACTCCAATCCCTGATGTGGCAGAAAGCAAAACACAGAAAAATCATCCCAATAATTCATGTTTGACCCAGGTTATGCTTGGAAATAGGAAAACCAGAGATGGTTTAGGTCAGGACAGATTTCACCCAACTTTCCCACCCTCCAAATCCCATCACTTCCAGGCATGGAAATCATAGAATCATAGAATCATAGAATCATAGAATCATAGAATCATAGAATTAGCTGGGTTGGAAGGGACCTCAGAGATCATCAAGTCCAACCCTTGACCCACTGGTGTGGTTGCTAGACCATGGCACTGAGTGCCACATCCAGGCTCTTTTTAAATGTCTCCAGGGATGGAGAATCCACCACCTCACCGGGCAGTCCATTCCATTGCCTGATCACCCTCTCCATAAAAAAAATTCTTTCTGATATCCAGCCTAAATCTCCCCTGGCACAACTTAAGACTGTGCCCTCTTGTCTTGTTGAAAGTCGTCTGGGAAAAGAGACCAACTCCCACCTGGCTCCAACCTCCTTTCAGGGAGTTGTAGAGAGCGATGAGGTCTCCCCTGAGCCTCCTCTTCTTCAGGCTGAACAGCCCCAGCTCTCTCAGCCTCTCTTCATAGGGCCTGTGCTCGAGTCCCTTCACCAGCCTGGTTGCCCTCCTTTGGACCTGCTCCAGCACCTCAATCTCCTTCCTGAACTGAGGGGCCCAGAACTGGACACAGGACTCAAGCTGTGGCCTCCCCAGGGCTGAGCACAGGGGCAGAATCCCTTCCCTGGACCTGCTGGCCACGCTGTTTCTGATACAGGCCAGGATGCCATTGGCCTTCTTGGCCACCTGGGCACACTGCTGGCTCATGTTCAGCTTCCTGTCAATCCAGACTCCCAGCTCCCTTTCTGCCACTCTGTGCCCAGCCTGGAGCTCCCCATGGGGTTGTTGTGGCCAAAGTGCAGGACCCGGCAATTGGCCTTGTTGAACCTCATCCCATTGGAATCAGCCCAACTCTCCAGTCTGTCCAGGTCCCTCTGCAGAGCCCTCCTGCCTTCCAGCTGATCCACACTTCCTCCCAGCTTGGTGTCATCTGCAAATTTGCTGATGATGGACTCAATCCCTTCATCTAAGTCATCGATAAAGATATTAAACAGTACTGGGCCCAAATCCCAACAGGTGTGAAAAACTTGGAAGAAACCTTCAGCAAACATCAGGGCTGAATAAATCCAGATTGAATCTAGGGTGAAAAGAGGAGAAAATCAAAACTACTCCAACCCCTGGTGTGGCAGAAAGCAAAACACAGAAAAATAATCCCAATAATTAATTTTTGACCCAGGTTATGCTTGGATGTAGGAAAATCCAGAGATGGTTTAGGTCAGGACAGATTTCACCCAAGTCCCCCACCCTCCAAATCCCATCACTTCCAACCACGGGAATCCCAACAAGTGTGAAAAACTTGGAAGAAACCTTCAGCAAACATCAGGGCTGAATAAATCCAGATTGGATCCAGGGTGAAAAGAGGAGAAAATCAAAACTACTCCAACCCCTGGTGTGGCAGAAAGCAAAACACAGAAAAATCATCCTAATAATTCATGTTTGACCCAGGTTATGCTTGGATGTAGGAAAACCAGAGATGGACAGATTTCACCCAACTTCCCCACCCTCCAAATCCCATCGTTTCCAGCCATGGAAATCCCAACAAGTGTGAAAAACTTGGAAGAAAACTTCACCAAACATCAGGACTGAATAAATCCAGATTGGATCCAGGCTGAAAAGAGGAGAAAATCAAAACTACTCCAGTCCCTGGTGTGGCAGAAAGCAAAACACAGAAAAATCATCCCAATAATTCATGTTTGACCCAAGTTATGCCTGGAAATAGATGGTTTAGGTCAGGACAGATTTCACCCAACTTCCCCACCCTCCAAATCCCATTGTTTCCAGCCATGGAAATCCCAACAGGTGTGAAAAACTTGGAAGAAACCTTCACCAAACATCAGGGCTTAATAAATCCAGATTGGATCCAGGCTGAAAAGAGGAGAAAATCAAAACTACTCCAATCCCTGGTGTGGCAGAAAGCAAAACACAGAAAAATCATCCTAATAATTCATGTTTGACCCAGGTTATGCTTGGATGTAGGAAAACCAGAGATGGACAGATTTCACCCAACTTCCCCACCCTCCAAATCCCATCACTTCCAACCACGGGAATCCCAACAGGTGTGAAAAATTTGGAAGAAACCTTCAGCAAACATCAGGGCTGAATAAATCCAGATTGGATCCAGGGTGAAAAGAGGAGAAAATCAAAACTACTCCAATCCCTGATGTGGCAGAAAGCTGCCAAGAGCCAACAAGCCCTGACACGAAGTCTTCCAGCCCTGCTCCCTGCCCTGGGGCCGGCTCCCAGCCCTTGACAACTTTTTACTCATCCAGCAAGAAAGGTGGCTTGGATGCTTTTTTTACCCCGGGTGGTGCAACCAGGGATCAAAGAGGTTTTCCCAGAGCCAGCTCTGCCTCCGGAGGTTTCCGCTCCCGGCCGCGAACCGGGAGGGACCTTCCCAAGGGAACGTGGTGGCCCCGCTACTCACTGGGGTTTGGGATTTCACCAGAGGAGGTGGAAGGGCCATGGCAGGGGGGTTGGAATGAGATGATCTTAAAGGTCCCTTCCAAGTCAATCCATGATGCTAGATTGACCCTGTGTCCAGTTCTGGAGCTCCTCCAACAGGAAAAACATGGACGTGCTGGGATGTGTCCAGAGAAGATCCATGAGGATGCTCAGAGGGCTGGAGCACCTCACCTGTGAGGACAGACTGAGAGAGTTGGGGTTATTCAGTCTGGAGAGGAGAAGGCTCTGAGGAGACCTTATTGGAGCCTTCCAGGATCTGAAGGGGCTACAGGAAAGCTGGGGAGGGATTTTTTAGGATGTCAGGGAATGATAGGACATGGGGGAATGGATTCAAACTCCAATTTAGACTGGAAGTTAGGAAAAAGTTCTTCACCTTGAGGGTGGTGAGACCCTGGCACAGGTTGCCCAGAGAGGTGGTGGAAGCCCCATCCCTGGAAGTTTAAAGGCCAGGCTGGATGGGGCTTGGAAAAACCTGATCTGGTGGGAGGTGTCCCTGCCCATGGCAGGGGGGTTGGAATCAAATGATCTTAAAGGTCCCTTCCAAGTCAATTTATGATGCTAGATTTACCCTGTGGCCACTTCTGGAGCTCCTCTTACAAGAAAGACATGGATGTGCTGGACGGTGTCCAGAGAAGGGCCACGAGGATGCTCAGAGGGCTGGAGCACCTCTCCTGTGAGGACAGACTGAGAGAGTTGGGGTTATTCAGTCTGGAGAGGAGAAGACTCTGAGGAGACCTTATTGGAGCCTTCCAGGATCTGAAGGGGTTACAGGAAAGCTGGGGAGGGATTTTTTAGGATGTCAGGGAGTGATAGGACATGGGGGAATGGATTCAAACTGGAGGAGGGGAGATATAGATTGGAAGTTAGGAAGAAATTCTTCACCTTGAGGGTGGTGAGACCCTGGCACAAGTTACAGAGAGGTGGTGGAAGCCCCATCCCTGGAAGTTTTTAAGGCCAGGCTGGATGGGGCTTGGAAAAACCTGATCTGGTGGGAGGTGTCCCTGCCCATGGCAAGGGGGTTGGATTGAGATGATCTTAAAGGTCCCTTCCAAACCTGAAAATTCTCTGATTCTATGATACCAGCAGACAATGGATTTTTTTGTCCTTCAAACTCAGAACTTTGGGGCAAAGCTCATGCTTCTTCATGCTGCTCAAAGCTCCCGTGGTCCTTTTAGCACCAGCTGCTTCCTATCTGCTTTTCTTGCAGCAGAATGGTTGAGAAGGACTTGGGGTTGTTGGCTGAGGAGAAGCTCAGCATGAACCAGCAATGTCCACTGCCAGCCCAGAAACCAACCATGGCCTGGACTGCATCCCCAGCAGGGCCAGGGAGGGGATTGTCCCCCTTGTTTCCACTCTGGTGAGACCAGGTCTGGGGTCCCCAACCCAAGAAGGACATGGAGCTGTTGGAGTGAGTCCAGAGGAGGCTATGGGGATACTGGGAAGGCTGGAGAAGCTCTGGTCTGAAGCCAGGTTGAGAGTTGGGGTTCTTCAACCTGGGGAGGAGAAGGCTGAACCTTAAAGGGAGACCTTAGAGCACCTTCCAGTGCCTGAAGGGGCTCCAGGAAAGCTGGAGAGAGAGGTAATGGTGTCAAACTGAAACCAGGAACATTTAGGTTGGACATTAGGAAGAAATTTTTTCCTGTGAGGGTGGGGAGATCCTGACCCAGGTTGCCCAGAGGAGCTGTGGATTCCCTATCCTTGGAAGTGTTGAAGGTTGGATGGGGCTTGGAGAAACCTGGTTTAGTAGGAGGTGTCCATGACCATGCAGGATTGCTGGGACCAGATGATCATTAAGGTCCCACCCAGCCCATTCTGAAATTCTTGGACTTCTTTAAGAACACACAGAGATGTGGTTTCTCCCCAGAAAATCCCAGCTCCCTCCAACCCAGCCCAAAGCTTCTCAGTAACCCTGAACAACTCACTCAAGTCCCTGAAGAAGTCAGGGACAGCACCAGGAGAGCCTTCACCTCTCTTTGCTCTTCTCTACCTTGCTTCAGGAGAAGCAGTTCCCAACCCTCAGAAAAGTCAAGAGTTGGGGTTGTTCAGCCTGGGGAAGAGAAGGCTCCAGGGATACCTTAGAGCAACCTTCCAGCACCTTAAGGGGCTCCAGAAAAGCTGGGAAAGGATTTTGGACAAGGGCCCGGAGGGATGGGATGAGGAGGAACAGCTTCAAAATGAAAAAGGGTGAATTGAGATCTTAGGAAGAAATTCTTTGGTGTGAGGGTGGGGAGACCCTGGCCCAGGTTGCCCAGAGAAGTTGTGGCTGCCCCATCCCTGGAAGTGTTCAAAGCTGAAATTCCCTCTCCCTGAGGAGATCCCTGATGAGATCCCCTCAGCCTCCTCTTCTCCAGGTTGAACAGATCCAACTCCTTCAGCCCTGCTCCCATGGGAGATGCTCCATTCCCTATGACCCCTTCAGAAGTCCCTTCCAACCCAAATTATTCTGTAATTTAGCATCTCAGTGGCTCTGTGCTGGACTCTCTCCAGCAGCTCCTTATCCTTATCCTTATCCTTATCCTTATCCTTATCCTTATCCTTATCCTTATCCTTATCCTTATCCTTATCCTTATCCTGAAGCCCAGACCTGGACACAGTTCTCCAGATGTGGCCTCACCAGGAGAGAATCCAAGAAGCTCCAGCTCAGAGCAGGCTCTGCACTCACATTGGGTCCCAAAAAGCTTGAGTCAAGAAATACTAAAGACTCACAAAGTTTTAGGGGTTGGAAGGGACCCCTGAAGACCATTTAGTCCAAACTCCCTGCTGGAGAATGTCTCCAGAGATGGAGAATCCATCACCTCTCTGGGCAGCTTGTTCCAGTGCTGTTATTCCTAAATAATAGGAATAAAAGTAAATAGGATAGATTAGATAATCAGATAGATGGATAAAATAAATAAAGAAGCTCTTCTTTATGTTTTAATTGAACACCTGGTGTTCCAGTTTGGAGCCCCTGCTCCTTTTCCTTTCACTGGACATGAAAGGAGTCTGATCCCATCCTCCTGACACCCACCCTGTAGATATTTCCAAAAATTGGATGAGATCCCCTCTCAGTCTTCTCCTCTCCAGGTTGAACAGCCCCAGCTCAGACTTTTCCTTCCATGGTTGCTGCTCCACTGCCCTCAGCATCTCAGTGGCTCTGTGCTGGACTCTCCCCAGTAATTCCTTATCCTTATCCTGAACTGGGAAGCCCAGACCTGGACACAGTTCTCCAGATGTGGCCTCACCAGGACAGAGAAGGAGCAGAACCTCCCTCAACCTGCTGGCCCCACCATCCTTGATGCCCCCCAGGTGCCCATTGGCCTCGTTGCCCACAAGGGCACATCACTAGCCCATGCTCATCCTGTTGTGACCAGGACTCCTCCCAGGGCTTTTCCCACAGAATTTTTTCCACAGAGCCCTTTTTCCAGGGATTTCCAGCAGGTCAAGCCCTAACCTGTACTGGTGCATGGGGTTGTTCTTCCCAACAAGGGGTAAAGATTTTTTAAGCTGGAAAAAGGAAGATTTAAGTTAGATTTTAGGAAGAAATTCTTTATTTTGAGGGTGAGGACACCCTGGCCCAGGTTGTCCAGAGAAGCTGTGGCTGCTCCATCCCTGGAAGTGTTCAAATCCAGGTTGGATGGGGCTTGGAGCAACCTGGGCTGGTTGGAGGTGTCCATGTCCATGGCAGGGAGCTTGGGATGGGATAATCTTTAAGGTTCCTTCCAACCCAAACCATAATTCCCTGATTCAAGGGTTAAGTTTGTTTTGAGGCTCAGCTGCACTGAGGTCCTTGATGACCAGGATCAGGTGAAAGCAATAGAACCACCTGCATGAATAGGGGGGGATGGAAAGGGGTGGGGACAGCTGAATCCTTCAGGAGGGGGGATATGGGCCCCAGCATGCAGCATTTTGTAGGGTTTGGCTTCTGTATCCAGTACCTGGGCTCAAAAACCTCTCCAATTTTACCTAAGAGGCTCTGATGGGTAAGAAACAGCCGAGAAAGGGTGGATTTGGGGTGTAATTTCATCCAATAATTGCATGAGGGGATTTTTCTTGGAGGTAACATCACACCTGGGCACTGCAAAGCATTTTCTTTCCAGCAGTAAGGAGGTGATGACTTGAGGTTCTATTCAGAATCCAGATTCTGGGCCCAAACTTCATTTCCCAAGGTGCATTTTGGGCTGGGAGGCTCCAATCAGGCTTGAGGGAGTTTTTCAATAAATAAGCTGCCTGGAGAGGGTTTTTTTTCCTGAAGGAAGCAGCTGGAGAAGGGGTGAGGTCTCCTCCTCTCTGGGTGGCTTTGGAGTCACCAGGTGTCCCTGTGCTTAGAGTTTGGTCCCATGTCAGCTCCAAGTGCTGGTGGCAGGGTAAAGGCTGGAAAAATCTGGAATGTGTTTTCTACTCCTTGAGAAGTTTGCAGGACATTTTGTGGTGCTCTCTAACTTATCCTCAAAAAGTTCTTTTTTTTTTTTTTTTTTTTTTTGACTGTGAAGGTCCTTCATGGATAAGGACCCCCTTGGCATTGCTTAAGTATCATCTTTAAAGATGATATTTACTTCAGATTCAGATAATATTTAATTATATAAATAATTATTTTAATTAATGATATTTAATTTAAAGATTAATTAATTCTTGCATCCTCTGGGGCTTTGAGTTTCCAGAGGGGGAGCAGTGATTTGGGAAGAGGGTGAGAAGGGGAGGTTTGTTTTTTCCAGCTATGAAAGGAGCCCAGCTGCTTCCTCTGGTGGGGGGGAGTCAATATCTCAATTTTTCTCTTTTTGCTGTGTTTTAAGGTTTGCTTTTTTCCATCTTGGGGGCTTTGGTAGTGTAACTGGGGTCAGGGTAATGTCTGAAGAACTTGGGTTCAAACCCCCTCCAGCAAATAAACCTCCTCTACCTACCTGGTCCTGTGTGTTCCTATGGTAGCTGGGAAAGGTTTCCTTTTACTTTAGCAGTAATTTTCTTTTTTCCACCTCTGACAGCAGCTCAGGGAATGGGTTTAAGGCTTTCTTCCATTTGATATTTTACTTGGGGCCTTGTTAAAACTGAGCTGAACCCCATGGGTGGCTGCAGACCTCAGGGTTCAGCTGAAGATCTTTTGGGGTTTCTTCTGAGAGCAAAGCTGGGATGCTCTTGGTCATCTCCCACCCCCATCTCACTGCAGGGGCCATCCTTGGGGACATTGCCTTAACCTCCTGTCACATCTGGAAGTTGTAGGAGGTGACAGAGCCATGGGAATCTCCAAGGCCAGGGGGATGAAGGACAACACCAGCAGGTAAGTACCATAGGATGCAGCAGGGGATTTTTGGGGACATCCAGAGTGGTGTTTTGCCCCTCTGTTGGGCAGCTCAGCCCTAAAAGGGTCATCAGGGAAATAATTTCAGATTTTCTTTCTGGGAGCATCCCACCATGGCTTATTTCCATCCCCAAGGGGTTTGCTGTAAGCTTTGCCTGCTTGGTCCTGATGGGCCAAATTTGTCCCTGTCCCCAGGAAGAGAAAAAGTGATTCAGAGGAGGAGCAAAAGGTGCTGAAGGTGGCCAGGAGGAAGGCTGTGAAGAAGGAACCAGAGGAAATTCCATGCACAGTGGAGGTAGCAACCAGCCCTCTCCATGCCTGGGCTTGGCCATGACCCCTTGTGACTTGTCCCCAAAGTTTTGTGGGCAGCAAAGTCACTCCATGAATTTCCTTTTTTCTCTTACACCTCTGCACGGGAAGCCCCCTGAGGTAAAAGAGAAGAAGAAGAAGAACCCATCGAAGGTCAAGGAGAAACCACTGCAGGAGAACATCATCAGCAGGTAACCCCATGGTTGATTTTTGGGAGCTTGGTGGTGGCAACCAAGGAGTTGGCATCAGTGAAGCTTTGCCCAACCATCTGGGTTGACTCCAGAATTCTCCATGGGAGAGCTGCATCCAACTCTGCTCACCTTGACTTGATGGGATTATCAAAAAGTTGGTTTTTAATTGGGAAAAACTTGTGTTCCTTCTCTTGTCTCCTTCCTTTTTGTCCAAGAAGCTCTCTGAAGCAAGAAGCAGCAGAAGGGAAAGGTCTCAGCCCAATCCTGCAGGATGGGATCCAAGTGGAGGAGAAAACTGCACCTGGGTTGGTACGTGGTGGTCTCTGCAGGGAAGGATTAAGAAACACTCAGGGTTTGCTCTCAGGATGCTGCCCTACAACTGGGGGTTGTCTGCAAGCCCCTAAAAGGGACCCTTTGAGCACCCTGAAGCTCCTGTACCCCACTACCAGATCCATTGGGGTTGGGGTTAAAGCATTGAATGGGTTGGGTTGGAAGGGACCTTAAAGATCTTTAAGATCCAACCCCTCTGCTATGGACAGGGACACCTCCCACCAGCCCAGGTTGCTCCAAGTCCCATCCAACCTTCAACATTTCCACGGATGGGGCAGCCACAGCTTCTCTGGGCAACCTGGGCCAGGGTCTCACCACCCTCAGAGCAAAGAATTTTTTCCTAATATCCAATCTCCATCTTTCTCTCAGCTTAAAACTGTTCCTCCTCCTCCTCTCACTCTCTGCCCTTGTCCAAAGCCCCTTCCCAGCTTTCCTGCAGCCCCATCAGGCACTGGAAGATGCTCTAAGGTTTTCCTGGAGCTTTTTCCAGGCTCAACAAGCCCAACTCTCTCAGCCTGGCTCCAGAGCAGAGCTGCTCCAACCCTTGGATTCTCTTCACCAGTCCCATTTTGGTGTTGGCCCAGGAGCCTGAGCTGGCACCTCTGGGCAGAACCAGTAGCCAGGTGACTCCACTTCCCAAGTATGTGCTTGGGATTGCCCTTCATGTGGCAGCATCCCCTTTGTGGTGACTTTCAGCTTCACTGCTCTTCTCAGGATGGTGCTAAAGAGCATTCCTGGAATCCCCATCCTCATCCTGGAATCCCCATCCTCATCCTGGAATCCCCATCCCCATCCTGGAATCCCCATCCCCATCCTGGAATCCCCATCCCCATCCTGGAATCTCCATCCTCATCCTGGAATCTCCATCCTCATCCTGGAATCTCCATCCTCATCCTGGAATGACAGAACAGCTCAAGTTGGAAGGGACCTTGAAGCTCATCCAGTTCCAACCCCCCTGCATGGGCAGGGACACCTCCCACCAGCCCAGGTTGCTCCAAGTCCAATCCAACCTTCAACATTTCCAGGGATGGGGCAGCCACAGCTTCTCTGGGCAAGCTGGGCCAGGGGCTCAGCACCCTCACAGCAAAGAATTTTTTCCTAATATCCAATCTCCATCTTTCAGCTTAAAACTGTTCCTCCTCCTCCCCTCACTCTCTGCCCTTGTCCAAAGTCCCTTCCCAGCTTTCCTGCAGCCCCATCAGGCACTGGGAGATGCTCTAAGGTTTTCCTGGAGCTTTTTCCAGGCTGACCAAGCCCAACTCCCTCAGCCTGGCTCCAGAGCAGAGCTGCTCCAGCCCTTGGATTCTCTTCACCAGTCCCATTTTGGTGTTGGCCCAGGAGCCTGAGCTGGCAGCTCTGGGCAGAACCAGTAGCCAGGTGACTCCACTTCCCAAGTATGTGCTTGGGATTGCCCTTCATGTGGCAGCATCCCCTTTGTGGTGACTTTCAGCTTCACTGCTCTTCTCAGGATAGTGCTAAAGAGCATTCCTGGAATCTCCATCCTCATCCTGGAATCTCCATCCTCATCCTGGAATGATAGAACAGATAAAGTTGGAAGGGACCTTGAAGTTCATCCAATTCCAACCCCCCTGCATGGACAGGGACACCTCCCACCAGCCCAGGTTGCTCCAAGCCCCATCCAACCTGGATTTGAACTCTTCCAGGGATGGGGCAGCCACAGCTTCTCTGGGCAACCTGGGCCAGGGGCTCAGCACCCTCAGAGCAAAGAATTTTTTCCTAATATCCAATCTCAATCTCTCTTTCACCTTAAAACTGTTCCTCCTCCTCCCCTCACTCTCTGCCCTTGTCCAAAGTCCCTTCCCAGCTTTCCTGTATCCCCATCAGGCACTGGAAGATGCTCTAAGGTTTTCCTGGAGCTTTTTCCAGGCTGACCAAGCCCAACTCTCTCAGCCTGGCTCCAGAGCAGAGCTGCTCCAGCCCTTGGATTCTCTTCACCAGTCCCATTTTGGTGTTGGCCCAGGAGCCTGAGCTGGCACCTCTGGGCAGAACCAGTACCCAGGTGACTCCACTTCCCAAGTATGTGCTTGGGATTGCCCTTCATGTGGCAGCATCCCCTTTGTGGTGACTTTGAGCTTCACTGCTGTTCTCAGGATGGTGCTAAAGAGCATTCCTGGAATCCCCATGCTCATCCTGGAATGATAGAACAGCTCAAGTTGGAAGGGACCATGAAGTTCATCCAGTTCCAACCCCCCTGCATGGGCAGGGACACCTCCCACCAGCCAAGGTTGCTCCAAGTCCCATCCAACCTGACCTTAAACACTTCCAGGGCAGCCACAGCTTCTCTGGACAACCTTTTCCAGGGTCTCACCACCCTCAAATTAAAGAATTTCTTCCTCATGTCCAACCTCAATCTCCTCTCCTCAAGTTTTAAACCATTTCCCTTTGT
This sequence comes from Heliangelus exortis, assembly GCF_036169615.1. Taxonomy (NCBI): domain Eukaryota; kingdom Metazoa; phylum Chordata; class Aves; order Apodiformes; family Trochilidae; genus Heliangelus; species Heliangelus exortis. The sequence goes on along the minus strand of NC_092423.1, from coordinate 149,820,787 downwards.
CTTCTCCCTACAGCCCCATGTCCAAAGCCCTCCCCCAGCTTTCCTGTAGACAAGATCATCCTGGTTGATTCCCTGTAGATTTTTCTTTGCCCTCATTTCCATATTGAACTTGTCCTCTTCAGTCTGTCAGACCAGAAGAGATTTTTTTTTTTTTCTTCTTCCCCATGGGGGGAGGGGGCAAAGTCTCCATCCCTCTTGCCAAAGCAGCATCTGAAACATCAGCAAACTCCTGGATGAATAAAACTGGAGCTGAAAACCCCCTAAGGGTGCTCATGGTTGGTGTCCTGGTATTGCTGGTGTTCCCAGTGGGAGTGCCAGGCATTTGCATGCAGGATTTTATTTATTTTTATAGTCTGATGGGATTCTATTTATTTTTTTATTTTTTTTTAAGGTCGTGGCTGTCTGAACCAACCAACCTGATTTCTGACAGCAGCTGAAGGATTGTGAATTGGGGAACAGGAGTGTTCCCAGGGAACAAAAGTGAACCTTGTCATAACCAACCTATAATTAACTCGAGGTTGTGTAGGGTTGGTTTTGGTTTATTGGTTTTTGGTTGCTTGCTTTTTTTTTTTTTTTTTTTTTTTTTTTTTGCCTCCTTTAATGAGTTAACCAGCAGCTTTTCAGCAGCAGCTTTCAAGAAAAATCCCTGTGTGGTTTTTGGCTTCCTTTGAAAGAGAAACTCAGGGCAAGTTGGAATTTCCAATGAGAGCCTTGATGCTTGGCAAGCACGGGGTGAAGCTGGGATGGGTTTCAAGGCAATCCCTGCTTAGATGGAGCTTTGCACGTCCAGGAACAGAAAATTCTGGCTTCAATTTTGGAAATAATAGTGCAAAGACTGTGATAGCAGGGGGACTGCACTAGGTGACCTCTAGAGTTCCCTCCCAACCCAAATTATTTTATGATTTTATTTCTGGTGCCCACCACAGAAAGGTTCCAAGTCCCTTCTGAGCTCATTTTCTTCTAGGTCCTGTCCTCATTTCCCTTATGCTTTGCTTTGTTTATTTTTTTTTTCCTTCCTTCTGTTCACTTTTGTTGGATTTCCCACCCTGTGGCTTTCCCCCCACCCCCTCTTTCCCTCTTGCCATCTGCTACAGGGGTCATTTCATCTTCTAAGGACCAAGCTGGGGTGGATGCACCTGAGCTGTCATTGGATGCATCCTTGTTTTGGAACCTTCCCAACCCCTTCTGGTGCTCTGGGTTGGTGTCCTCAAGAGCATCAATGCATCCAATGAGCAGGTGGTTGGGATGGGGGGGATCATTTTCATGTATTTCCCCTTTAAAGGACCTTTTCAGAGTTGTTGGAAGGAAGGTGGGGGGGTTCCTTACCCCCTTAAACCTCGAAGTTCTCTTTGTGTTGGGAAAAGCCTCTTGGTTTCTAGCCAAAAAGCAGAAAAAGAGGTTATATCAGTGGGACAGGGGTATTGTAGCCTGGCTGGGTGATTGCTTGAGGGGTGATGATGCTGTGGGGTCACTCATGTCCCCTCTTTCTCATCCCTCCTGGATTATCCCTCTGAATCTCTTTCAGGAGGAGGCTGCATCCCCCCACCCCCAAGGCCCATCAGAGGGGCTGGAAGACTCCTCAAGGTATTCCAAGGCATTTTTTGGAAAGCTTTTTCACCCAGGGAACTCAAACTATTTCCTTTCTCTTCTTCCTCTGGGGCTGCACAGCTTTGGGTTTCCCTTTTCTATCCCCAACACCCCCCCTGTGGCAAAGTTGGTGACAATTTGGGGACAACTTGGCCACGTCCCAGGTGCTTTCTGTGAGCTTAAAACTTGCAAAAATAAAATCAAACCAAAAAAACCCTTCACAAATGGAATGTGAGGGCCCATCCTGGGATCTGAGGGAGGAAAAGGAGTATCATCCAACCTCCTTGAGGATGCTGGAGTCAGCAGGGTGCAAAGCACATTCCTCCCTAAATAGGGAGGTAGGCGGTAGGAAAACTGCTGGTGGGGACATCCAACCTCAGCAAAGCCTGGGAAAAGGGTTTTTTTTCTTTTTTTCCTTCATCCTCTGCTAGATCTGGCCAGAGATAGGAAGCTAAAAATTCCTAAAGCTGGCCCTTAGCATCCTGATCCTCCTGGAGCAGGGGCTTTGATGTCCAGGGAGAGGTCCCTAATAAAAACTTTCTGGGGAAAGAGCTGAACCCCAAAGGTGTCAGGACTTTGGTTTTCTGAGTCACCAATCTGCTGCTAATGAGATTGGAGGGACTGAGGGTGTCTTGCTGGGCTGGTTGTCCTAATGACTTTACTACAGATTGTGCAAGATGTGCTCTGGCTACCCCCCCTCTTCAAAAAAAAAAAAAAAAAAGAAAAAAACATCTGCCCCCTGTTTTCTTCTTCTGGGAATTTCTTGCCTCCATCCCAAGCACCTCCAAGGGTTTTTCCTCAGCCCTGTGTTGCTCTGGTGTCCCACAACCTGTGAATTTAAGCCTCAGCCTAAATGATATTTTCTAAAAGGGTCCCAAAACACCTTTTTGTTGTTGTTGTTGTTGGAGAAATGTTGCCTGGAGGAAGTTTGGGTTCCAAACAGGAATTGTGGCTCCAGTCTCTCTGTGCTCACCTGGATGTGCAGGAGATGGGGCACAACCTCTCCTGGGAGGAGAAACCTGGATTCCCAGCTCCTTCCCAAATAGAATTGGGGTCATGATTCCAAACTGGACCTGCTGAGGGGTGGCAGGAAAGGGTCTGACCCATGGGCTGGTCCAAGGTTGCCTGGTGTGAGCTGGAGGAATTTTTGGTTTATTTTTTTCACCTGCTGGGCTGGGTACATGAGGATTTTCTCCTGGTGGTGCTGATCACAAGCTTGGGATGTGATGCCCTGAATTCTGGTGAGCACCTCCCTCTCTTGGGAGGTGGAAATGACCCAACAGGGACAGTCCAAGTTTTTCCTGTGGGTAAGAGGACATCATGACCTTGACCCTGGAGGCTCAACCTACAAGGTGTAACCTCAAATCTGTGCTTCTTACTCTCTTATTCATATTTTGTTTTTTTTTTCTGGGAGAAGAGCAACACAAAGATGATGTTCTCACCTTCCAACATGGCTTGGAGAAGCCCTGGGGGAAAATAGTTTCTTAGGAGCAGGTTGGTGCTTTGTGATGTTTGCACATCCCACGGAGCTCCCTGACCTTTTTGCTGACCCAGGAAAACTTCTCCACCCCTATTCCTGCTGGCAGAAGTTGCAGATCTGGACATTCCTGGTCCTGGAGTTTGTGATGCTGAGGCTGTGTCCTTCCCCAGGGTGATGCTGCCTCCTTGTGAGATGCCAGTGGAGATGTTTTCCCACCACGAGGTCTCTTCCAGTGTGTCCAGAATGTTTAGTTTGATGCCACAGCTTGTTCTGCTTTCTGCTGGTCCTGTTAAACCTTGCAGATTTGTCCCTTTTTCATGGATTAATGCTGGGCTGGCAATTAAACCACATACCAGATGCTCTCTGTTAAACCCCCTCTGCTCCCTGATAAAGGAAGGAGAGACAATAAGGGAGAGAGACTGATGGGCTGGAAACTAAACTACACAGCTTTAATGGAACAGGAATGAGAAATAGGAAAAATGACTAAATCTATACAAATATCCAGGAAAATGGATCCCAGGTTCCTCCCCCCTTCCCCCCAATAACTCTCCCATCCCCACCCAGGCTGCAGGGCAGCCTTGGGAAAGTCCAGGCTGGACTCCTGGGCTCAGCAGCAGTGGGGAGCTGGAGGCAGGAACACACAGATTCAGGCTGGCATGGAGCAGGAGCACAGGCAGAGGAAGGGATGGAATCCTCCCAGGATGCCCAAGCAAACAGGCACAGGGGAAGAAGGGGAAGCAGGAAGGGCTCTGACCCTGGTGATCCCTCCAATTTCTCCTGAGGATGAGGTGGATGGGATGGAATCCTCTGTTTGGTCAATTCTGGCCATTTCTCTTGTCTGTTCCTCCCCAAAGGAGGGCTGCAGCTGGGACCTCTTGCCTCCTTTTCTCCTTGCAGAGGGCCAAATGTTCCTCAGAGCTGAGCAGTGGCCTTGGTTCTGCACCCCATTCTCCAGCTGGAACTCTAAACATCGAGTGGGATCAGTCCCAGCAGCAGCCACTGCCTGAGAAACTTGCTGTTCATTTCAGCAAGTGCAGCTCCTTCCAAGAGACTCAGCTGAAAGCAAAAGTCCAAGACAGAAAATCCCCTTTATCCTGGCCCAAACCAGGACACCCATTTCTGGCCAGGGGGTGTCTCTGGGGAAATTTCCATGAGGCCTTCCCAATTATTTTGGTAGACCTTGGGATCCTCCTTATCTGAAATTTCTCATCCAAGAAGCTCAAGTTGTGGCCATTTCCTTGGGGAGATGGGGATGGTGGCTTTGGGTCACCTCCATCTGTTGCAGCACCTGCAGTTTTGCCAGGCTTAAAGGGAAAGGTGGGAACAGTTTGGGAATAAAGCCATAATTTTGTATGGCAGAGCTGGAAGCTGCCACTTGCCAGAGAGTTAGAAGTGGCCTTGATTTTCATAGAATCATAGAATCATAGAATTAGCTGGGTTGGAAGGGACCTCAGAGATCATCAAGTCCAACGTTGACCCTCCGGTGTGGTTCCCAGCCCATGGCACTGAGTGCCACATCCAGGCTCTTTTTAAATATCTCCAGGGATGGAGAATCCACCCCTTCCCTGGGCAGCCCATTCCAATGGCTGAGCACCCTCTCCGTAAAAAAATTCTTTCTGATATCCAGCCTAAATCTCCCCTGGCACAACTTAAGACTGTGTCCTCTTGTCTTGTTGAAAGTCGCCTGGGAAAAGAGCCCAACTCCCACCTGGCTCCAACCTCCTTTCAGGGAGCTGTAGAGAGCGATGAGGTCTCCCCTGAGCCTCCTCTTCTTCAGGCTGAACACCCCCAGCTCTCTCAGCCTCTCTTCATAGGGCCTGTGCTCGAGTCCCTTCACCAGCCTGGTTGCCCTCCTTTGGACCTGTTCCAGGACCTCGATATCCTTCCTGAGCTGAGGGGCCCAGAACTGGACACAGGACTCAAGCTGTGGCCTCCCCAGCGCTGAGTACAGGGGCAGAATCCCTTCCCTGGACCTGCTGGCCACGCTGTTCCTGAGCCAGCCCAGGATGCCATTGGCCTTCTTGGCCACCTGGGCACACTGCTGGCTCATGTTCAGCTTCCTGGCAATCCAGACTCCCAGGTCCCTTTCTGCCTGGCTGCTCTCATCCACTCTGTGCCCAGCCTGGAGCTCCCCATGGGGTTGTTGTGGCCAAAGTGCAGGACCCAGCACTTGGAATGTTGAACCTCATCCCGTTGGGATCAGCCCAACTCTCCAGTCTGTCCAGGTCCCTCTGCAGAGCCCTCCTGCCTTCTGGCTGGTCCACACTTCCTCCCAGCTTGGTGTCGTAGGTCTTATAGGTCAGGGGCTGTCTCTGGGGAAATTTCCTTGAGGACTCCCCAGTTTTTTGGGAGCCCATGGGATTCTCCTTATCTGAAATTCCTCATCCCAGAAGCTCAAGTTGAGGCCAGTTCCTTAGGGGATGGTGGCTTTGGGTCACCTCCATCTATTGCAGCACCTGCATTGTTGCCAGGCTTAAAGGGAAAGGTGGGAATAGCTTGGGAATAAAGCCATAATTTTGCAGGGGAGAGCTGGAAGTTGCCACTTGCCAGAGAGTAAGAAGTGGCCTTAATTTTCTTGCAGGTCAGGGGCTGTCTCTGGAGAAATTTCCTTGAGGCCTTCCCAATTATTTTGGTAGACCTTGGGATCCTCCTTATCTGAAATTCCTCATCCCAAAAGTTGAACTTGAATGGTGGCTTTGGGTCACCTCCATCTGTTGCAGAACCTGCAGTGTTGCCAGGCTTAAAGGGAAAGGTGGGAATAGTTTGGGAATAAGTCCTTAATTTTGCAGGGGAGAGCTGGAAGTTTGCCAAAGAGATAGAAATGGCCTCAATTTTCTTGCAGGTCAGGGGATGTCTCTGGGGAAATTTCCTTGAGGCCTTCCCAATTTTGTTGGGAGCTCTTGGGATCCTCCTTATCTGAGTTTCCTCATCCCAAAAGTTCAACTTGAGGCCAGTTCCTTGGGGGATGGGGATGGTGGCTTTGGGTCACCTCCATCTATTGCAGCACCTGCAGTGTTGCCAGGCTTAAAGGGAAAGGTGGGAATAGTTTGGGAATAAAGCCATAATTTTGTATGGCAGAGCTGGAAGCTGCCACTTGCCAAGCAGTAAGAAGTGGCCTTGACTTTCTTGTAGGTCAGGGGCTGTCTCTGGGGAAATTTCCTTGAGGCCTCACCAATTTTTTGGGAGACCTTGGGGTTCTCCTTATCTGAGATTCCTCATCCCAAAAGTTGAACTTGAATGGTGGCTTTGGGTCACCTCCATCTGTTGCAGCACCTGCAGCGTTGCCAGGCTTAAAGGGAAAGGTGGGAACAGTTTGGGAATAAAGCCATAATTTTGTATGGCAGAGCTGGAAGCTGCCACTTGCCAAAGAGTAAGAAGTGGCCTCAATTTTCTTGTAGGTCAGGGGATGTCTCTGGGGAAATTTCCTTGAGGCCTTCCCAATTTTGTTGGGAGCTCTTGGGATCCTCCTTATCTGAAATTCCTCATCCAAGAAGCTCAACTCGAGGCCAGTTCCTTTAGGGGATGGTGGCTTTGGGTCACCTCCATCTGTTGCAGCACCTGCAGTGTTGCCAGGCTTAAAGGGAAAGGTGGGAACAGTTTGGGAATAAAGCCATAATTTTGCAGGGGAGAGCTGGAAGTTGCCACTTGCCAGAGAGTTAGAAGTGGCCTTAATTTTCTTGCAGGTCAGGGGCTGTCTCTGGGAAAATTTCCTTGAGGACTCTCCAATTTGGTTGGGAGCCCTTGGGATCCTCCTTATCTGAAATTCCTCATCCCAAAAGTTCAGGCCAGTTCCTTTGGGGGATGGGGATGGTGGCTTTGGGTCACCTCCATCTGTTCCAGAACCTTCAGTATTGCCAGGCTTAAAGGGAAAGGTGGGAATAGTTTGGGAATAAGTCCTTAATTTTGTATGGGAGAGCTGGAAGTTGCCACTTGCCAAGCAGTAAGAAGTGGCCTCGATTTTCTTGTAGGCCAAGGGGTGTCTCTGGGGAAATTTCCTTGAGGCCTTCCCAATTTTGTTGGGAGCTCTTGGGATCCTCCTTATCCGAGTTTCCTCATCCCAAAAGTTCAACTTGAGGCCAGTTCCTTGGGGGGTGGGGATGGTGGCTTTGGGTCACCTCCATCTGTTGCAGCACCTGCAGTGCTTCCAGGCTTAAAGGGAAAGGTGGGAATAGCTCGGGAATAAAGCCATAATTTTGTATGGCAGAGCTGGAAGCTGCCACTTGCCAAGCAGTAAGAAGTGGCCTTGATTTTCTTGCAGGTCAGGGGCTGTCTCTGGGGAAATTTCCTTGAGGCCTTCCCAATTTTGTTGGGAGCTCTTGGGATCCTCCTTATCTGAAATTCCTCATCCCAGAAGCTCAACTCGAGGCCAGTTCCTTAGGGGATGGTGGCTGTGGGTCACCTCCATCTGTTGCAGCACCTGCAGTGTTGCCAGGCTTAAAGGGAAAGGTGGGAACAGTTTGGGAATAAAGCCATAATTTTGTATGGCAGAGCTGGAAGCTGCCACTTGCCAAAGAGTTAGAAGTGGCCTTGACTTTCTTGTAGGTCAGGGGCTGTCTCTGGGGAAATTTCCTTGAGGACTCCCCAATTTTTTGGGAGCCCATGGGATTCTCCTTATCTGAAATTCCTCATCCCAGAAGCTCAGGTTGAGGGCAGTTCCTTAGGGGATGGTGGCTTTGGGTCACCTCCATCTGTTGCAGCACCTGCAGCGTTGCCAGGCTTAAAGGGAAAGGTGGGAACAGTTTGGGAATAAGCCCTGAATTTTGTATGGCAGAGCTGGAAGTTGCCACTTGCCAAGCAGTAAGAAGTGGCCTTGAGTTTCTTGCAGGTCAGGGGGTGTCTCTGGGGAAATTTCCTTGAGGCCTCACCAATTTTTTGGGAGACCTTGGGATTCTCCTTATCTGAAATTCCTCATCCCAGAAGCTCAAGTTGAGGGCAGTTCCTTAGGGGATGGTGGCTTTGGGTCACCTCCATCTGTTGCAGCACCTGCAGTGTTGCCAGGCTTAAAGGGAAAGGTGGGAATAGTTTGGGAATAAAGCCATAATTTCGTATGGCAGAGCTGGAAGTTGCCACTTGCCAAGCAGTAAGAAGTGGCCTCGATTTTCTTGTAGGTCAGGGGCTGTCTCTGGGGAAATTTCCTTGAGGCCTCACCAATTTTTTGGGATACCTTGGGATCCTCCTTATCTGAAATTCCTCATCCCAAAAGTTCAACTTGAGGCCAGTTCCTTGGGGGGATGGGGATGGTGGCTTTGGGTCACCTCCATCTGTTGCAGCACCTGCAGTGTTGCCAGGCTTAAAGGGAAAGGTGGGAACAGTTTGGGAATAAAGCCATAATTTTGTATGGCAGAGCTGGAATTTTGCCACTTGCCAGAGAGTTAGAAGTGTCCTTAATTTTCTTGTAGGTCACATCCCAACCCTCCGAGAGTGGCACCAGCAGAAGGACAGGAGCTGCCAGTGACCCAAACTGGAGTTGGGGTAGGAAACCAAAGGGGTTTCTGTCACCCCCTGGTCCCAGTCCTGTGTGGGACGTGGCTTTTAGGATCTTCTTGATGTTCAGGAGCTTTGGGATAACCTTTTTCCTTAGTTTCATCCTTTTTTCCCCTGTGTTTTCTTCCTAAAGGTCTCCAAGCCAAGTGATGGTGTTGCTGGGGGGGTTGGATCTTTTCCTGGAGATCCCAAGATTTTGGAGGTGGATGTGGGGATCAGCACCCTAAAGGAGGAGAAGGGATTGAACCTCCCTGAGCCCCAGCAAGAGGGAGATGGCCAGGACCCTAAAAAGAAAAAAAGAGAGAAACAGCAAAGGAAGCAGCAGGAAAAGGGATGGGTGAGAAAAAGAGGGAGCAGGAAGGATGAATCCCATCCTGGAGATGGGATGAAGGCCATGGAGGAGGAAGAAGAGGATGCTGAGAGGGGTGGGAATGAGGCAGGAGGAGGGGGAAAAGCCAAGGGAGGCATCAGGAACATCCAGGAATGGGGTGAGGGGAGGCAGAGGAAGAAGGGGAAATCAGGGAAGGGGAAGAGGGTGGAAAGGGAGGGAGAGGAGGAGATGGGGAGGAAGAAAATAAAGAAGGAAAAAGTCTTGGAAGAGGAGCTGGAGAAGGGTGAGGAGGTGGGAGGGAAAGGAGGGGGGGATGAACTGGGTAAACTGGAGGGAAGTGGTGGAAAAGGAAAAGATGGAAAAGGAGAGGAAGAGGAGAGGGATGGGAAAAGGGATGAAGGATGCAGAGAAATCCAGGGAGCAGAGATTGGGCTGGAAGTGGAGGAGGAGGCAGGGAAAGGAGCTGGGGCAAGGGAAAAGCAGAAAATGAAGGGAAAAAAACCAAAGAAGGAAAAAAAGGAGAAGGGGAAGAAGAGCAAAGAGAGGAGTGGAGAGGAGAAGAGCCCCCGGAAAAGCCGGAAAAGGAAATCTAGGGAAGAGGGAGAAGAAAAGGACAAGGAAAAGCCTAAAAAGGAGAAAAAGGAAGAAGAAAAGAAAGAAGAGGTGGAAAAGTGGAAATGGCAAGTGGCCTCTGGGCAGGGCTGACACGGGGGGTTGGTTTTGTTTCTTACCTGAAACTGAAAATAATTTTTATTTTTTCAATTAATTTTTTTTAATAATTTTTTTAAATGAATTTTTTTTTAATGGATTTTTTAAATGGAATTTTAAATGGAATTTTAAATGGAATTTTAAATGGAATTTTTAATGGAATTTTTAATGGAATTTTAAATGGAATCTTTAGGTGGAATCTTTAGGTGGAATCTTTAGGTGGAATCTTTAGGTGGAATCTTTAGGTGGAATCTTTAGATTTTTTTTTATTTTTAATTTTTTATTTTTATTTTTATTTTTTATTTTATTTTAATTTTTTAAAAATTTTAAATTTTTTTTATTTTGTGTTTTTATTTTGTGTTTTTATTGTGTTTTTATTTTGTGTTTTTATTTTGTGTTTTTATTTTGTGTTTTTATTTTGTGTTTTATTTTGTGTTTTTATTTTGTGTTTTTATTTTGTGTTTTATTTTGTGTTTTTATTTTGTGTTTTTATTTTGTGTTTTTATTTTGTGTTTTTATTTTGTGTTTTTATTTTGTGTTTTTATTTTGTGTTTTTATTTTGTGTTTTTATTTTGTGTTTTTATTTTGTGTTTTTATTTTGTTTTATTTTGTGGTTTTATTGTATTTTATTTTGTGTTTTTATTGTATTTTATTGTGCTTTTATTGTATTTTTATTTTGTGCTTTTATTGTGTTTTATTTTGTGGTTTTATTTTTAGTTTTATTTTGTGGTTTTATTTTTAGTTTTATTTTGTGGTTTTATTTTGTGGTTTATTTTTTTTGGTGTGTTTTTTTTATTTTGTGTTTTTTTATTTTGTGGTTTTTTATTTTGTGTTTTTTTATTTTGTGTTTTTTTATTTTGTGTTTTTTTTATTTTGTTTTTTTTATTTTGTGTTTTTTTATTTTGTGTTTTTTTATTTTGTGTTTTTTTTATTTTGTGTTTTTTTTATTTTGTGTTTTTTTATTTTGTGTTTTTTTATTTTGTGTTTATTTTATTTTGTGTTTATTTTTATTTTGTGTTTATTTTTATTTTGTGTTTATTTTTATTTTGTGTTTTTTTATTTTGTGTTTTTTTATTTTGTGTTTTTTTATTTTGTGTTTTTTTATTTTGTGTTTTTTTATTTTGTGTTTTTTTATTTTGTGTTTTTTTTATTTTTTGTTTTTTTATTTTGTTTTTTTTTATTTTGTTTTATTTTGTTTTTTTATTTTGCTTTTTTTTATTTTGTTTTTTTATTTTGTGTTTTTTTATTTTGTGTTTTTTATTGTGTTTTTTTATTTTGTGTTTTTTTTATTTTGTGGTTTTTTATTTTTTGTTTTTTTTATTTTGTTTTTTTTATTTTGTTTTATTTTGTTTTTTTATTTTGCTTTTTTTTATTTTGTTTTTTTTATTTTGTGTTTTTTTTATTTTGTGTTTTTTTTATTTTGTGTTTTTTTTATTTTGTGTTTTTTTATTTTGTGGTTTTTTGTGTTTTGTGGTTTTTTTGTGTTTTATTTTATTCTGTGTTTTATTTTTATTTTGCGTTTATTTTTATTTGCGTTTATTTTTATTTTGCGGTTTATTTTTATTTTGCGTTTTATTTTTATATTTTTAACTTTTTTTTTTTTTTTTTTTTTTTTTTTTTTTTTTTTTTTTTGGACCTTTTGTTTTTTTGGCACCAGAAGGTGAGTTCTGGGCTGACGATCCGCCCAAAAGGGGATGGGGAGGGGTTGGGCGGAGGGTTAAAACCCTCTGCTAAAAAAAAAAAAAAAAAAATCCCCTTATAGCTGCCTGGTGCTTTCAGGCAAGTTTTTTGTTTTTGTTTTTTTTTTGTAGCTGGTTTGTTGAATTTAATTTTTTTA